>NW_009260139.1:72795-74547 GCF_000687185.1 Egretta garzetta
TGGTCACTGCAGCCAAGCCTGCCCCCTACCTTCACATCCTCAATCAGTTCTTCTTTATTTGCCAGCACAAGGTCCAGTAGCGCTCCATTTCTTGTTGGCTCCTCCACCACCTGGGTCAAAAAGTTGTCGTCAATGTTCTGCAGGAACCTCCTAGACTGTGCGCACCTTGCCGTGTGGTCTTTCCAGTTCATACCAGGATAGTTGAAGTCTCCCATGAAAACGAGGGCCTGCAATTGCAAGGCTACTTTTAGCTGTCTATAGAAGGCCTCGTCTACCTCCTCATCCTGGTTGGGTGGTCTATAGTAAACACCCACCACAGTGTCACCCATTCTGGCCTGCCCCTTAATTTTTACACACAAGCTTTCAACTTGTTCTTCATCCGCTCCTGGGTAGAGTTCTATACATTCCAGTTGCTCCTTTACATAAAGAACAACTCCACCGCCTCACCTCATAGGCCTATCTTTCCTGAAAAGCACATAGCCATCAATGGCAGCGTTCCAGTCATGCGTGTTGTCCCACCATGTCTCTGTAATTGTGATGAGATCATGGCCCCGCAACCAGAACTCTACAGAACTCTAGCTCTTCCTACTTGTTCCCCATGCTGCACGCATTGGTGTAAAGGCATTTCAGTGAGGCAATTGAGCACCTAGGTTTCCCTGGAGGGATGAAAGAGGATCTGCCAGAGAAGTTTTTCCAGAAACACATTTCATGATCTTTCTGATACGCTGCACATGACGTACATGCATACAAGATATTTTATTAGCAGAAAATACAGTGAATTAACATTTTAATACCATTCTGTAGGAAGAATAATAAAACCAAATAATTTCAGGGAATTATCCACAATACCTGCAAAAACATTTTTTCCCACTAAGAAGGCTCAAAAAATATTTAATCATCTAACATGCTGAATTTTTCCTTTTCTTTCAAATGCCTCTGTAAGAGTAGCTCTGAGACCTGCAATAAACCAAGCAAGAATAATTGTTTATCTTAAAGATACTTATAATTGAGATAAGGCCCAGCAATAAAGTAGATGTGTAAGCTTATTGCTGTCGCATGCTTGTGTGGCCTTGTGCTTCATGTGCAGTCAGTAATTATACTGCAAGTCCTTTGAGGCAAGACCCATAACTTCCAATCAACACCTTTTAGGGCTACCTCTGTTGTGTACAGCTGAATAATAAGAAAGATTTTTGCCCCACCACAGCAGGCTGTTCGTCCACCTACTGAATAATACTTTTGGTGTTTGTGCAAGAGCAAGTCTTGGGTCTCTGGAAGATTGGCAGATTTGTGAGCTTTGAAGCTCTGTTGCAGAGAAATTCTTAAAATTACCATAAAGAAATCAGTACTTTTGCCATTTCTTTCTAATTTACTTAACATCTCACTGGTGGAGTGTGATGGTAGAAGGGTGGTTTTCACTAGATATAACCCTTCTCTACCCAAATGTCCCCTTAATGAGACTATATCTAGGTCTTCTTGTCAGGCAGAATTCTGAGCATTAGAGAAGCCACAACGCAGGAGGATGCTAATTCTGAGCTAAGAAGCGGTGTTGAAATGCAGGATAAATACAGTGAGGTTCAGTGTTGTGCTAACTTGACCACATTTCTACCAGGCCCATGAAGCATAAGGAGCATTGCACATGTACTCGGAGTGTAACTCACACACCTGAGCTGATATTTATTCATGTAGTGCAAGGACAGCTTGTGACTTCTGAACTAATTATGAGATTAAGTGGTGCTGAGATTTTGTGTTGCT
>NW_009260139.1:74685-80513 GCF_000687185.1 Egretta garzetta
TCCATACACACATATCTTGGAAGGCCATGTAAATCAGACAAGCAGTCATTACACTAAACTGTGGCATCATTGCATATAAATTGTCACAAAGTTAAGACAGGAAAATGTTAATGTTCTTTACAGGATATACTATTAACAAAAAAGTCTAGCCCCCATAAGTCTGAATTGCTTCATATGCCCACACTGAAGATTTCTCTTGCTTGTTTCTACTGTACAGAATGAGATGAGACAAAAAGATTTTCCAGGGTAAGGTGAAAATGGCACATTTTATTAATCTTGATAACTATTTCAGGTCATTTTCAGCACATAAGAAAAAGGAAGAACAACAAAGCTCTTCAAGCTTGCAGGCCATTGTTCTATACTTCAGAACAGGAAAATTTACAATTCACATCATTTGATAGCTACAGTGTTCATTCCATTTGCCTGTACTAAAATGAATAGTCTTTGAGCATGAAATATGCATATAATTTGGTTTTAACCTGGTGGAAAAAAGGCTAAGTCGCTAGAAATTAAGAGACTGATTTCTGAAGAAAAGAAATGGATTTTGGTGGCTAAGGCTTTAGCTGAACTGATTGTTCAAAGGTGCTTAACATGTGGATATAATTTGCTAAAGGATTTCCCAGAGAGCTAATATGGTAAAAGAAGTCAGATGTGTTACATGTTAATAGAGCTGCTTTGTCATCATAATTCGAGTGGTCATCAATTAGATCAGTGTAATGGGGTCAACTGCAAACTGTCAAAACTATACAGACCATAAAGGGGACAACCGTTGAGACAAAGAGGGGGAAAAACAGAAGGCAAAAAATGCAAAACTTACTTACATTAATTTGCGGGCTGATAGAATGACCTCTTATTATAGACTGACTAACTAAACCCTCATAAATCAGTTATGACAAGATTAATATGCTTATAGTCATTTAGAAGTGGTAATACACCTTCTACCAAATGACCTGGAGGAAAAAAAAAGCAGGAATACTGTCTGGCTAGAAATGAAAATGTGGCTAAAATCTCAGGTCGGAAAGGAAAAATTCGTCTTTATCATCTATTACTGATTTTGACAAAAGATAAAATAGAGAAAGGTAAGATATAGCCGAGAAAGAGTTCACAAAAAAGAAACACCAGTAAACTGATGTCTCACTTTGTCTTGTAAAAGGGCATCAAAGAAGATGCAGGCAAGACAAACTATTTCAAATACCAAAGGAAACTAGGAAGAAATGGATAGAAAACAGGAATCTGAACTCATCTGCCTCATAGAAAATCTGTAGTTCCTGGGGGAAAAAAAGAGACATTGTCAAAATAATTAAAAAAAAAAAAAAAAAAAGCCATTACAGGAGTTACTTGTAACCTAAGATCATTAGAAGGCAAAGGATTTTTTCATGTTATCTACTTTTCCACATTTATGCTGTACTCCTTACATTTTAAAACATTCCACAATTAAACTTTTCTAGGTTTCAGTTTTATCTGGTTTGCTGCATCTCACCCAATTTTTTGTCTAAAGGTCAGCCAACTAGTTATGCTGGTCATGTGGGCTTCTGCCACAGCCAATGTCAAATTGCATCCAAAGACTGTTCATGACTCCCTAAGACAGATACTAAGCAAGTGGGATATTATTTTGGGATGTCTTTCTTGCTCTCTAGAGTCTAAAGGCAGAAATGGAAAAGAGCTTAGATTAGATGTTGACATTTTAGGAAACAGTAGTTGGCTAAGTCCAACCTCTGACTGTAAGGGAAAAAGAAAATGTAGACTGAGCCTTCTGTCATACCACAGTCAAGTTTATTGGGCTTACGTGGCAAGGTTTTGGCAGCGGAGGCCTGCAGGGGTTTCTGTGAGAAGGTGCAGGAGCTGTCCCCATGTTGCACAGAGCCAGCTCCAAGACAGACCCACCACTGGCCAAAGCTGAGCCCATAAGCAACACTGTTGGCACCTCTGTGACAACTTATTTAAAAAATAGCAAAGCACACTGCATAGGAGCTGTGAGAGAGAGGAGTGAGAGGCTGTGAGAAGAGCAGCCCTGCAGCCCCCCAGGCCAGGGCAGCAGGAGGGCAGGAGGGGCTCCAGGCGCCGGAGCAGAGATTCCCCTGCAGCCCCTGGGGCAGCCCATGGTGGGGCAGGCTGTGCCCCTGCAGCCCAGGGAGGCCCACGGGGGAGCAGATCCCCACCTGCAGCCCGGGGAGGACCCCACGCCGGAGCAGGGGGATGTGCCGTGAAGGAAGCTGCACCTGTGGAAAGTCCATGCCGGAGTTGGCTCCTGGCAGGAACTGTCTTTCTCTTTGCAAATTTAGCAGCCCTACATCTACAACTGCACAGATCTCTCTGACATCAGCTATATGTTGTACAAAGTAAGCTGTATAGATAATACTGTACATAAATTGTACATATATTGTATGTATGTATTATTTCTGTAAATGCTATATATATATTGGACTGTATATTGTACTAAAGCCAATGTTTTCAGAAATGACAGCTGAATTTGGACAGTCACTCAAAGCTGCTAATTAACACAAGCTAGTGGCAATCCTTCTGCTGAGCTGTGTTAAGCTCCCAGTTTCTGGAATCACATGGGTCTGTGGGAATTTTGTCTTTCACTGTCTTTTTAGAAAAAGGATTATTTCAGATCTTGTTTGACGACAAAACTGGGAGGAAGATTGTATGAAGCCCTCCATGTTCAGAAATTAGAAAAGAAGGTTTTCTTTTCTTTTTGAAAGAATCTTATGACTCTGAAACCAACATGTCGTTATTTGGGGATGGTTTTCCTCATGACCTTTCAATACTTGAAAGCATTGCTGTCGAGTTTGTATTTCCTATGTCTCCCTTGTGTAACAGTAACATACCCGTGGACAGCTCAGCGGGAACTGCAGGGCTCTCACTGCCAGAATTCAATCTATTTTTACTTGAATCCTTTGTTGTAGATACCTCAGTGTCTCTATTCTGTGGACATTAAGCATACACAAATCTGAGACACGATCTAAATCTCTATGATTTTCGGTGCCATTTACAATCTTGATTTCCCCTCTTATAATATGCCTGCAGTAATTTGGCATTGTTGATGTACCTTTATTCCGCGTATCACAAGAAGACCTACAATACCTTCTTGTTTCCCTTCTAAATTTGCGATGTTGCCTTTCTTTCTTGTTTAAATTGAAATAATTTTATCATATTATTTCCTCCTTTCCTTGTTTTTCTTTAATAAGCTCAACACATTGCTCCACCATGTTCTTGTTGACAGCCCCATCTGTTTGACATAGGCATTTATTCTGACTTGCAATTGTTTACTTAGTGAGAGTATCCTTTTATGAATCTCCATTGTTAAGATTATCTCTTATAGCTTCCTTAACACTTAAAAGACATTTTGCAATTAATTTCTCCCTGTTTGCGTTTTTTAATTTGCATTTTTTATTTTCCTCCTCAATGTCTTTATTAGGTGGCAAATTACATCACAAATGCATTTATTGTTATCAGAGAAGAAGACTGATGTGCATCTAGATGTATTTATAGCTTTTGCATCTTTTAAATCAAACCTGGCTTTACAGAAATGCAAATGCAGCTATTTCATTTCTATGAAAAAAGTTTACCTGTGATGCATAAACACTCAGAGGCAATAAAAATGAGAAGAGACAGCTGATAAAGAACTGCAGAGGATATTTTATAGCTTTTATAAAACTAAATTTTAGGCTTGATTCTTAACTGTGCTTCTACAACAGTCCCCACATGACCAGGCCATGGGCTCCATGAGCTGAGGTGTCAGGCTCATAAAAGCGGTGATGAAGCCCATTCACCCTCCATCAAGCAGTTCAGGATTTAGTAAGGAGAAGGAAACCTGTGGCTGTATGGCACTGTACCATGTTTGTTATTGCATCCAACCAGGAATGGGAGAGATACGAGTTCTGCTCTTTCTTTCTATTAGAAAAAAACATGGAATAAAATGCATGAAAACCAACTGGGTGCTTTTGCTTCCAGATTAGATAATCTTTTGACTAATTCAGTCTAAACCCTGGTCCCATAATGGTTTATTCTAGGCAGGCAACAGTTCTATTGCTTGTTCCACCTCAGGGCAACATGAGATGGGGCTTTGAACCCCACCGGGAAGAAAAGGTTGAATATTTTAACCAGTGGGCTATTACATAGGAAAGAGGGTGGCAGTAACACTTTGAAGTTGTTGTTTAAAAATTCATAATGAGAAGCTGTGTAGTGGAGGAATAGGGAGAATTAATTGGGCACTAAGCTGCTCAGTCTTGTCACCACAGCGGCATCCATGAGCATGCCAGGAGACAGAGCAGGGGCACCTGGAGCACTGCTGCTGCCAGGAGCTGAGGCACTGCAGAGCTGGATGTCTCAGGGCTGGCAGCTGCCTCTGCATTTTGAGGACTGCAATTTTGGATTTTGAACTGTGTTCTCCACTGAGTGCTTATGTCCTCTTTCAGGTCTGGCTTTCTTTTCTTTAAAGAGTTTAGTTGGTGGTGGGCAAGACCGCATCTAAAGCGGTAATGGGCCTGTGTTAAAAAGCATAGGTGGGACTCCACAAAGGTTTTACACTGTTGACTTGCATGACATGTTGAACCCATCCCCATGTTCTGGCTTCATCAGGAAATAGCAGTAATGTCCTCTTCAGCTGCATGCATGAGCTGAGGTTGTGTGGCATCAGCCCTTGTTTACACTTGCCAGGAACCTGAAGCACTGCCTGGGACTTGGATTTCCCCTGAACAAGCAGAGGAGATGAGCCACAGCATAGAGGATTTGCCACAACATCCTGAGCCCCCTGACTATCCCCCAGACACGATGTTTCTAGGTATGCTGCTCTGCCATCCCACACCAGGCTGCAGCTTATGGTGTGAAGATGCAGGGTGACTCAGACAAATGATACATATGAGCTTATTGAGTGGGAAATCCTAAAATTGTGGTCGTTCATATACAGCTAGATGAGTAAACACTGCAGGAACAGGCATATAAAATGGGTAGATAGAGAAGTAGGTCTAATGTACGTGATAAAAATTTATCTAACTTTATTATGCTAGTCATAGAGTCCATGATGTTTCCAATCACTGTTGATATCTTTTTGAATGTTTAGATTATAAGCCTCTTTGGGCAGGGGATTTCACTTTGTCTGGTAGTCTAACATCTGTACTTAGATGGAGATGGGAACAGGAGTAGGAAGCATAGTCCTTGGCCTTGAAGACCTTAGGATATCAAAGGCATCTACTCTAATGTCAAATTCTCAATATTAATAACTATAAGACCTGTGAAAGGGCCCTCTACTTCTGCCAATTTGCTTTATTTGTGCAGTTTTATTAATCTCAGGCAATCCCACTCAGTAATTTCCTTGAAGGCTTTCTGCTGTCTGGACTTGTTACTGTCTGAACTACCTGAAAGAATTTTTATAATCCATTTGGGGTAACAGTTTCTAAGGACTGGTCCCCTTCCTCCTGTCAGCTCAGCTCCTTTCTGAGTTTCATCAACAAGGTTGCTGGGGGAAGTTCCTCCTGTTTCTGTTCCACTGTGTCTGTGGGTTGAGGGTGCCCCAATTTTGTCACCTGTCCCAGACAGTGGTTTTCTCTTTAAAGAGGATCTTTTCTGATAGATTGAAGTTGGAAAGACAAGCAGGGGCATAACCACACATCACTGTTGGATATTTGGGTAGTTATCCAGAACCATTAGTGCAAAACAAAAAAAAAAATTGATCAGACTCTGAAATTATTTATTAGCATTTGCACATGAAAAATGTAAAGCAATAATTTCTTTGTGTGTGAATATATATCCAGCAAACAGTCTGATGTTACTATTAAGTACATGTTAAAGTAAACAACCAGCCAGTATCACAGTGCTCATCCAGG
>NW_009260139.1:81313-83373 GCF_000687185.1 Egretta garzetta
AAAGAGTGTGTCAAGCGGGGAAAGTAATTCAAGACTTTGCACAGTTTCCAACTGGGTGCTTTTGCTTCCAGATTAGATAATCTTTTGACTAATTCAGTCTAAACCCTGGTCCCATAATGGTTTATTCTAGGCAGGCAACAGTTCTATTGCTTGTTCCACCTCAGGGCAACATGAGATGGGGCTTTGAACCCCACCGGGAAGAAAAGGTTGAATATTTTAACCAGTGGGCTATTACATAGGAAAGAGGGTGGCAGTAACACTTTGAAGTTGTTGTTTAAAAATTCATAATGAGAAGCTGTGTAGTGGAGGAATAGGGAGAATTAATTGGGCACTAAGCTGCTCAGTCTTGTCACCACAGCGGCATCCATGAGCATGCCAGGAGACAGAGCAGGGGCACCTGGAGCACTGCTGCTGCCAGGAGCTGAGGCACTGCAGAGCTGGATGTCTCAGGGCTGGCAGCTGCCTCTGCATTTTGAGGACTGCAATTTTGGATTTTGAACTGTGTTCTCCACTGAGTGCTTATGTCCTCTTTCAGGTCTGGCTTTCTTTTCTTTAAAGAGTTTAGTTGGTGGTGGGCAAGACCGCATCTAAAGCGGTAATGGGCCTGTGTTAAAAAGCATAGGTGGGACTCCACAAAGGTTTTACACTGTTGACTTGCATGACATGTTGAACCCATCCCCATGTTCTGGCTTCATCAGGAAATAGCAGTAATGTCCTCTTCAGCTGCATGCATGAGCTGAGGTTGTGTGGCATCAGCCCTTGTTTACACTTGCCAGGAACCTGAAGCACTGCCTGGGACTTGGATTTCCCCTGAACAAGCAGAGGAGATGAGCCACAGCATAGAGGATTTGCCACAACATCCTGAGCCCCCTGACTATCCCCCAGACACGATGTTTCTAGGTATGCTGCTCTGCCATCCCACACCAGGCTGCAGCTTATGGTGTGAAGATGCAGGGTGACTCAGACAAATGATACATATGAGCTTATTGAGTGGGAAATCCTAAAATTGTGGTCGTTCATATACAGCTAGATGAGTAAACACTGCAGGAACAGGCATATAAAATGGGTAGATAGAGAAGTAGGTCTAATGTACGTGATAAAAATTTATCTAACTTTATTATGCTAGTCATAGAGTCCATGATGTTTCCAATCACTGTTGATATCTTTTTGAATGTTTAGATTATAAGCCTCTTTGGGCAGGGGATTTCACTTTGTCTGGTAGTCTAACATCTGTACTTAGATGGAGATGGGAACAGGAGTAGGAAGCATAGTCCTTGGCCTTGAAGACCTTAGGATATCAAAGGCATCTACTCTAATGTCAAATTCTCAATATTAATAACTATAAGACCTGTGAAAGGGCCCTCTACTTCTGCCAATTTGCTTTATTTGTGCAGTTTTATTAATCTCAGGCAATCCCACTCAGTAATTTCCTTGAAGGCTTTCTGCTGTCTGGACTTGTTACTGTCTGAACTACCTGAAAGAATTTTTATAATCCATTTGGGGTAACAGTTTCTAAGGACTGGTCCCCTTCCTCCTGTCAGCTCAGCTCCTTTCTGAGTTTCATCAACAAGGTTGCTGGGGGAAGTTCCTCCTGTTTCTGTTCCACTGTGTCTGTGGGTTGAGGGTGCCCCAATTTTGTCACCTGTCCCAGACAGTGGTTTTCTCTTTAAAGAGGATCTTTTCTGATAGATTGAAGTTGGAAAGACAAGCAGGGGCATAACCACACATCACTGTTGGATATTTGGGTAGTTATCCAGAACCATTAGTGCAAAACAAAAAAAAAAATTGATCAGACTCTGAAATTATTTATTAGCATTTGCACATGAAAAATGTAAAGCAATAATTTCTTTGTGTGTGAATATATATCCAGCAAACAGTCTGATGTTACTATTAAGTACATGTTAAAGTAAACAACCAGCCAGTATCACAGTGCTCATCCATGTTAGTCTGGAGGGAGAACGAACCTCCATGTCATGGCACAGTGAGGAACATAGACTAATACTTAGGATTACTTTTGCCTGTCAAAGAGCTGCTGGCCAAGCACAAAACTGAATAGCTTC
>NW_009260139.1:83416-99586 GCF_000687185.1 Egretta garzetta
GCAATATCATAACCTGGGGTACAGCTGGAGGTACCACCCTTCACCATGATGCTGGCAGAAGGCTGGTGGGACAGTCTGTCCCCAGGCTTGCACCAAACCTCTTCCCACACAGCCGGTGAATCTGGCAGGGCAGGCTGGCTCCCTTGTGCCAGGCACACGCCCGCTTCCCGGCTGCATTAGCAGTGACTACCAGTCAAGCAGACTGACAAAACAACTTCTTTTGATCTGTTAATGTTTCTATTCCTTTCAGCATTTGCTTTGATTTGCTTTTCATTTAATTTCATTTAAATTCTCCCTTCATTCCAAACATGGTTGATGCTGTTTACTTTGTATACCTAAATAGCTGATACACTGTCACAGCCTCCAAGGGCACCTTGATAAGTTGTCTCATTTTAAAGTCACTTAGACCTAAACTGTGCCAGCCTAGCCTCCAGGCGACCTTTGCGCAGATGGAAACCACACATTATATTCTGCATTTTCAGGCTGGTTAAAAAATTTTGGAACTTTAATGTTGTGGTTTATGACAGAAGATTCATATTCTCATATGCCACCGAAAAGGTTTATTACCATGAAGGTTTATTATTCATGCTGGCTACTTGTACAGTCCAGGGTTTAAGATTTCATATGGCTAGGATGCATGGATCCCCCCACATAGCTTATGGATTATATACACCTTGTTTATAAAATATCTAAAGGGGGTGGGATGATCTCATTCTTTATTAAACCCTCTTCCCATTGCAATGTTTAGGTGGAAGATACCTTTTCCCCTGGTCCATTTAAACTGTTCAGGCTCTCTTTTAGGAGGGGAAATCTATTAGTCCTAGCCAAAGAAATGAGAAATGTATGCTTTGTAAAAAGCTATGCTTTACCAGCCAATTGACCAAGTAATCTAATAACAAGTTTATTTAATGGGAAAAATAATAGGTTGTAACTCCTGTTCCTTTTTCATTTAGCAGATTCAACTAAAGGAAAGTCTAAAGCAAAGTCTAAACTATGTTTTCTCTCCAAAACACAAGATGCCAGGAAAGGTTTACTCCTCTGCAACAGGTATAAAAAATCCCTACAGCTTCCCTTTGTGTCTTCATTATAAAGGACTCCAAAATTTGAAAACACATCCAGGCTAAACAGTGGTGTAGTTGCTGTCGTGTGCAGAGCCCTCCATTGCATAATAAGCACACAACCACCAGCAAGCGGGGAAATAAGGTTCCTTAACGATCAATCAGAGGTTTGACAGATCTCTCTGGGTTTCACAACATACGCTATAACTGACCTCTCAGACATTTACTTGTGCCTGGAAATAACATCTTTTACATGCACGGTTCCCAGGGAAGATACAGGGTGCTGTCAAATAGTCCACTTCTGTCAGTATATAGTTTTGGTCAGGGAAAATTGAAGAAAATCGTAAAATAATGCAGTGTATTTAATACTGTTGCTTCCCCCCACATACTGGCTGTATGCTATGTTTTCTGACCTCTAAATCACCCTCAGGTGTGGAATCAAGGTTTTTCTCCAAGATTTTAAAACCCCAGGATGGGATTGACAGGCTAGTCTGGCTCAGACGAAGCCTTAAATACCCATTACCTGTATATGGCCCAGAAGCAGACATAGACTTTCAGGGGCAGTTGCCTTTGGGAAACTTTTCTTTTCAGCTTCTTTTCTAACTTTTTTAGTTCATTCAAATGCCAGCTATGCTCAGACAAGACACATTAGCACTCTGTGCTTGCCGACTCTTTTATGGATGGTTTGAAGTATCTTTTCTCTTTAGCAGCCATGTGTTGCAGCGGTATCGACTGTCACTGGTGATCAGAAATGCTAATGCAGGATGACAAGAGGCCCTTGGAGGCATGATCTGGATGCGAGGCGCATAAAGACTGCATCCTCAGTCCTAATGACTCCAGTAAAAGCTCCTCACCAAAGTATCAAGACAAGGAGATGAGATGGCACCAAAGGTCAAAGAGAGAGAATTCCTGAAAGAAACTAGGCATTTTTGGCAAGGTAAACAAGCAAATTCCAAGGCACAAAAGGTAAAAACATAGGTCTTTGTGCCCTAAAAAATTCATAGACCTGTAAGTGATAAAAGCTTAACTGCGTCAGATTTTCACCAAGTGATTTTTTTGCTAAGGAACTCGTTGTGTGTCTTTCATTGCCCTTGAGTGCTTCTTGAATTGGTCCTAGCCCAGTGCCAGATGCTTCTGTCCACCCTGACTCCAGCTGTATTCTTTGCCTTCCTGTTGGTTATATTCATCTCTTTTGCAGGACACTGAATGCTGCTAAAGTGTCTCTGCTAAAGGAACATCTTGCAGTGGCCCTTTCTTGCATGGTTTGTGAAAGCGAAAGGCATGAATTCACAAAAACAGCAGATACATGGATAGATTACTGTGGGAGTTAGATCCCCCAAATGACCTTTTATATGCCTGAGAAAAGATTTAGGCACATCGGACTTTTAAACCTTTAACAAAGACACCATTTCTGAAAGAACTTGTAGCTTGTCTTTTAAAACTACTTAAACTCTGTAGATGTCAGGTGCAAATATTACCACTTGCTGTGGAATTGAGCTACTACAGCTTAAGTGAAAGCTCATTTCCTGGAAGCAACCAGGCAAATATCAGCTGGAACAACTTTCTCCTGCTACTGACACACAGAGAAGTCTACCAGGAGATGTTCATTTGCTCAGCTTCCACTCTGGGAAGTCGCGTGCTGTGGCTTTGCTCAGTTTAATATCTTATCTTTGTAAACTATTATTACTGCATTTGAAACATAAAACACAGAGATTCCAATCTTAATTAGGCAGCTGATGCGCTGCAACTGTAAAGGAGATGATTTTCAGGAAATGAGTATTCCCAAATTGTGCAGTGAAAGATATTTCCTCGTTATGAGTTGCTTGGTAAGTGTAGCTGCAACTGTGTCACTAAGTGCTGGGGATTTGGCTGTGGGTCTCGCAGCACCTCCAGCCATGGGGTGTGAGAATGTCAGCTTCCATAATGAAAAAAGGCAACAAAATCAGATTTTTTTTTTGTTGCAGAAAAGTTAAAAACTGTAAAATAAACACTAGACTCACACTGCAAGCATGCACCTCCTTTGTTTTTTGGTGGGTTTTTTTGTGGTTTTTTTTTAATTAATATAATCTAATATTTCTAGGGAATCATGAAAGGTCAAGTGTTTAACATTGCTGCAGGAACCAGCTTGCCCTGACAGCTGAAGACAAATGCAGTTACTACCTCCTAGACATGCAGCTGCCCGATTTGCAAATGTAGGCCATTTGTTACCCAGCCAAGACCTGAGCGTGTGGTTAATAATGAGCCCCCAAACTGATGATGCATCTATCTGTGAGCCAAAAATTCTGCCTGTAAAATCAGACTTTGAACTGAGGTTCTTTGAAGAGCTAGAGCCATGAAAGCTGCATCTGGAATTACATATCAAAGAGGATGATGAAGGTAGAAAAGGTGGAAAGTTTCTGTCTCAGATATGTAAACCTTTAATCAATGGCAAACACTAACCTGGAGGGTTTTAAAGAGAGGTTGTACAGAAAGTAAACAGTCTAAATGAAGCTATTTGTGTATATATTGTATATATATATATCAGAGATTGGCTACATATGAGGAAAGCTTCATTAGCTTGGGGCTACTTATATGTGCTTACTTTGGTTAATTAATTATTTTTACAAGTTAATTAATTATTTTTACAAAACACTCATATTCCATGTTTTGTCAGAAATACCATCTTTTATTACAATAGAACCTGCAGTCACATGCATAAATATTGGTGCCGTAAAATGTATTTTCATTAATTGTTTACTGGCAATTGACATAAAATTGCATTTCCCACATGTATTTACCAATTTCACTTCAGCCAGCTAGACAAGCTGTTTTAACAAGTAAAACAAAACTGCTATTGAAACATGCCCCTTCTCCCTCCCTCCCTCCCTCCCTCCCCTTTTATATGTAAGGTACATTAACATAAAAGCCACACAAAAAGAGCCTGAAGATAAAATATTGACATACAACAATTCAAGCCGCATACACAAGATACTGTTGGGAAAAACTATTCCTGAATAGAACAGTTCAATGAAAAGATGTGATCTAAAAAAATGGTACATAAGAAGAACAAAGCCTGGTTTTCAGAGTCCAAATGGCTTTCTGTTGAAAGCTCAACTTGGTAAAATAAATTATCAACTTTCTGGAATAATAGAGCAATATTTACCTTTCACTCCATCCACTCTCCTATCAGTAATACATATATGCTTCATAAGGTATTGAGGATCATGAGAATTTGTTTGTATGGAGCTTCAAGATGGAAAATGAAAGACATCCTGTCATTGCTGGTGGTGTGGCTGAGTTGGTAAATGAAGCCTTGGGGTGTGGATTCTCAACCACCATTTCTCATGAGTGTTTCAGGCTGGTCCCTCCTGCCCGGCACTCCATCTGTGCATCAGCTTGTGGTTCTAGGCGCTGGGATACCCAGAAGGGCATTTATGGAGAACTAGAATGAAAGTGAGTTTTAAATCCACTTTGCAGCATCTTTGCCCACTTGGAAGGCAGTAGAGACTCCTGTCATTTATTACTTATTGCAAACAGAAGAGGAAAATGTTTCATTTTGAAATGGCCATGCAATTAAGATGCCTGGTCCTTAATGACCAGCAAAGAGGACATAGCACAGAATGTATCAATAAAAAACAAGGAGATCCAACCTGTTAGGGACCGACACAGTATAATTAAATTTTATATTTGCTCCTGAAAGCGTATTGGCACAAACTGAGCTCATTAATTCCAAATTAAAGCTTTTATTCTGGCCTGCCTACAACAACCTTTTCTAAAAAGGCTCTGTTTGCTAGATACCCAGGTGGCATTCACACATTTATTGCGTTATTGAAAGAGACTTGACAGATTATTATCACTTCAGTACAAATAAAAATGAACATTTGGAATTATGTAACTTCCTAAGGAGGCCTGATTCTTCATTATACTGTTCTAATTCTTACAGTGTAAGTAGACAATATTTTAGGACTTATACCTTATATAGTCCTTAGTCTAGAAATTGGCCAAATTCCACCAGAGGTGGAAAAACTGCCCCAGAATTGTGACTACAGTGAAACCTGACACAACAGAAACCAGAGGAACAGATGATAAGTTCATAGCTTAAAGCAGGTTTATACAATACAATGAAGAAAAAAAAAATCGATATGTCTTTTAAGTGTTTTATTCATGTGGGGTTTTTTAATTACTGTTATACCAGATCTTTAGCCATAACTCTCAAACTTTTGTGAAAGTTACCATTATGCTTAGTGAACATTGGCTAGAAGCCACCAAAGACAAGTGATGTGAAGATAACTAAAAGAAATTAGCAACTATGTTTGTTGCAAGCTGAGCACAAAATAATTTTTGGAAGAATGAAACTTCCTCTGCTTCACCTGAGGCATTCAAATTTATAATTAAGGTATGGGGTTCAACTCATGAAAACTTAGCCCTTTAGAAGCCATCTGAATATCTAGGTGCTTGTGCCCCCCCCCAGTGTTGGCTCAAGGTATGAATTAAGGGTTATCCTTAATAAGGCATCCATATGGCTTGACTTAGATAATCCTTTACATCTGAAATAGCTGACCTGGCACTGGTTCTGAATTGCAGCTTTGCTGCTGAGATTATTAAACTAGTACCATGACATCTGTTCAGCCACAGTTTCTGTCTGCAACCCATCTGCAACCTATCTAATCATCTCATGCAGTCACACATTGCTTTATAACCTCAACTAGGTTAACTGAGGTGGAATAATTGAAGCTAATTGTTGCAGCACAGACAAGCCCTGGATAGATTTAGAACATTAAGGCATTACAGCACCATGTATTTATGCTAGAGGGCACTCATATTTCATTCTGAGCAGTAATAGAGCTTGGCATTTGTATAACATATATCTTCAAAGCATGGTGCCAAGAGTAACTTTCAAGGAGTGCTGTGAGGTAGGTGTGTACATCAATCCCTATTTTACAGATGAGGAAACTGAGGCAGAAAGGTTAAGGTATTTGACCCAGATCACAGCAGGAGTTAAAGGATGTTTAACACAGGTGTTAAGAGGATAACACTGTGATCAAGACAACCTGAAAATTACTCTCCTCAAAAAAAGCCAGCTCATGATATATATGGATCCTTTCATCTACATGTGTGCGTGGATTAATTCTGGATGTGGCTTTTTATTTTTAAAACCACAGACCTTGTTTTCCTATTCTAAAATTCTGTGACAAAAATATATCAATTTAAGACTTTAAGAGGAGCACATAAAGAGCTATATCTCTGTTCCTGGCTCTCCTCTGCAGTGCCTATACAGTAACATTTGGTAATAGGCTGAACTTTAGAAACACATGAACCCCATAGGTCTCACAGGATAAGGCCAGCTTGAGGTTGGGGTTTTTTTTGTTGTTTGTTTGTTTGTTTTTTTTTTCTTTTTTCTACCTATTTATTAGCCTTTGAGAGTTTTACTCCTTCATTTACACCCTAGTATTCAGTGAAATATTGCAGTGATGTCTGCAGACACAAGAGGTCATGAGATTCTGCCTCCTCCCCTCCATGGTGTTCCACAGCAATAAGGACACAAACCCATTGAGAAGACAGCTCCTGCCACTGAGAGTTCACAGCTTAGGAAGGAAATGGCTGAGTAAGAACAAGAAAATGGAAGTGATTTTTCTATGGCAGAAGACAAAGTTTGTCTTGCAGGGGCTTGCAGCCAGATGTCAAGACTTCTTGTCTAGACACACTTGTCTGAATGACTCCACCAACCTGCATATTTTGTGAGACTCTGAAAATCAACCATTTAA
This sequence comes from Egretta garzetta, assembly GCF_000687185.1. Classification (NCBI taxonomy): domain Eukaryota; kingdom Metazoa; phylum Chordata; class Aves; order Pelecaniformes; family Ardeidae; genus Egretta; species Egretta garzetta. The sequence goes on from NW_009260139.1 coordinate 90,219, forward strand.
TTTCCACAGTACAGCTCAATAAATTCCACACATATTCCAGGAGCGTTTCTTAGGACTGTTTCATTTTGTTTCCTATGACCGTTCATACAGTTGTGGTTTTTAGAAGAATGTTCTCAGAAAGCAAATACACTTCTATTCAACACAGATGCATTCCTGAAAAGCTCAAATGTTACATTATAGTGTGGATAGTGAATTTTCCCACGAGAATCAACATAATGGAGGAATGCATGCAGGAACTTATAGAATATACACAGTTTAAGATCACAGGGACAACACCTGTGGCATGAAGGGTGGAGAGGGAGGAACAAAATCAACAAGTGCTTTTCAGGGGAGATCCTGGCTTTCTATAACAGATAACCTTTCTGAAAACTCACAGCTGCTTCAACTATGAGATTGCACCCCTGATTCCCTGTTTTGTCACCCATTACCCTTGCCTTGTTTCATCTTGCTTCACCTGAAGGCAATGTTAACAACTATGAGAATTTAACTCTTTAGAAAGGGTCAACAAAAACTACATCGGGGTTCAGTCTCACAAGCTGAGATCTTCTGGAGAACTGAATGACAAGAAAGGCTGAGAGAGTTGGGCTTGTTTAGCCTGGAGGCAAGAAGGCTGAGGGGAGACCTCATTGTGGCCTTTCAGTACTTAAAGGGGGCCTATAGGAAAGACGGGGAAAATTTTTTTGGAAGGGATGGTTGTGACAGGACAAGGGGCAATGGTTTTAAACTAAAACAGAGTAGATTTAGAGTAGATGTAAGGAAGAAATTCTTTACAATGAGGGTGGTGAAACACTGGCACAGGTTGCCCAGAGAGGTAGTGGAGGCCCCATCCCTGGAAACCTTCAAGGCCAGGTTGGACGGGGCTCTGAGCAACCTGATCTGGTTAGCGGTGTCCCTGCTCACTGCAGGGGGGGTGGACTGGATGACCTTTAAAGGTCCTTTCCATCCCAAAACATTCTATGATTCTATGTTCAATCCTGCCACTTCATCCAGGAGTCTGAGCTTGCAATGTGGATATTTCATTGTGAACATTTTTGTTGCCTCTTTCTGAACACCTGTATTTTCATTGTCATTGTCATCTTCCTCATATGAAACAAGATCATTCAAGTGTGAAGGGTGACAAAAACATGTAATGATGATGGTTGGCTGGTCAGGGTATTGAGAAGATGGGCTGGAAGAACAATGGGCAAGTAGAGCATTACTGCAGACACATCACAAATATGAGCTTTCAGAAACCACATTGCAAAGAAACAGGTTTTAATATCACTGTTGGTGCTACCTAAGTGGGAAAACACAGCCATCACCATGAGTCTTATTTGACCATTAGCCAAAGACAGTTTTGAGCAATTACTATCAATGAACAGCTCATAAACAATTTTAGCTGTCAAAATTATGGAAAAATTAAGTGTATTTTTGAGAAAATGGCAATCTGCTTATGGACAATCTGGGCAGACTGGGTACATTGGATAAAGTATACATTGTGAATCATAGTTGTTCAGCTCTTGTAATAGTCTGGAAGTCTCTTAGGATTTAAAGCAAGCTGAACAACTGACAATCTTGGAGGAATTCAAGTGTGGTTTTATAATATCTGGTTCAATAGACTGAACTGGATCACTCTCACTAGCAATTATGTGTTTCACCAAGCATCTGGAAGCTTCATTGATGTTTATATTTTCCTGCAAGTGAAAGAGAGAGAGAGGTTGATTAGTCAATATTAATTACACCATGCTGCATATTTCCTCTGCATAATTAATTTTTCCTCTAGGAAACATCAAAAGTTTACTTTCCTTAATAAACAGCTTTTAAAATTTGACTGTATTAAATAATGCTTACTGTAGTTTTTAAGTTAGTTAGGTTTTTTGTATATTATGATTCATAACTCCTTTAAATTATACACAGAGTTCACTTTAAATTACCCCAAACTCTTGGTGATTTGATTGCTTCAATAAACTAAACAAATAAATGCCAGAGGGATGTTAAAGAGAGAGGCCTGATGTAACACCCCCAAATCCATATTTCTCTGCATGAGTAATGGTTACTCTGATTTTCAAATTATTAATTACCTATCAGCAACTACAGCTATCAATGGCACTTATTTTTTAAAGCTTTTTCCACAGAGTCAGGAAGATTTCTATATACAGTGCTCACAGTAAAACCTATGATGAACCAGACTCATTGAATAAATGATACAACCTGAAGTTAGAATCATAGAATCATAGAATGTTTTGGGTTGGAAGGGACCCCTAGAGGTCATCTAGTCCAACCCCCCTGCAGGGAGCAGGGACATCTTCAACTTGATCAGGTTGTTCAGAGCCCTGTCCAACCTGGTCTTGAATGGGGCCTCCACTACCTCTCTGGGCAACCTGTTCCAGTGTTTCACCACCCTCATTGTAAAGAATTTCTTCCTTATATCTAGTCTAAACCTACCCTGGTTTAGTTTAAAACCATTACCCCTTGTCCTGTCACAGCTGGCCCTGCTGAAAAGATTGTCCCCATCTTTCCTATAGACCCCCTTTAAGTACTGAAAGGCTGCAATCAGGTCTCCCCTCAGCCTTCTTTTCTCCAGGCTGAACATCCCCAACTTTCTCAGCTTGTCCTCGTAGGAGAGGTGCTCCAGCCCTCGGATCATTTTTGTGGCCCTCCTCTGGACCCGCTCCAACAGTTCCATGTCCTTCTTGTGCTGAGGGCTCCAGAGCTGGATGCAATATTCCCAGTGAGGTCTCAGAAAACAGTAAAAAAGGTTCTATATCATTCAGAGTCCTCACTTATTTTTTGTTGAGGCTGAGTTATCTTCAACTTACTGCTTCAGAAGAGCTGTATCACCATTGGTTTAATTTGTAGGACACAAATCCTCACGCTAGGGGTTTAGAACAAAAGGCAAAGCATGTCTTTTTCTACACATGCCTTATTTCAACAGTGCGTTTAACTTGCAGCAACCCTTACTCTGTAGAATAAGCAAAGCTGAAGCATTCTGATCAGTGAGACACAGCTCAGCACAGCATATAAAATAAGCAGTAATACTGAGTAAGGATTTTTTTTTTTTAATAACAACCACCAATATGTTTGGATTGAAAAGTCAGGCTTTCTGGAATAGAAGACACCTTTCTACTCTAAATATTGGCTTTGATTATTTATTTTATAAGACAGGAGATAGCAACCTCATTGTAGCTTCAGTCTTCTGGGAAATTTTATCACACCCCCACATACATACATGTAGAAATGCATATATATTTATGTATATGCACATACTCCTCTTGCTCCATAAAGATTATGTTTTTATTTGCAATCTAAGACTGACCCAGGTTTCCAGGCTGAATCTGGAGCCTGTTGTACTGAGACCATAAACACCCATGCACACAATGCCACGAAGTCTACCTTCAGCAAATGCTCAGCATCAATTCAGCATAATTAATAAAATAGCCTGTAAAATTTAACACATTAAACATTTTTTTTTTGCATGTGTGTGTTCAAAAAAAGTCAGATGAGATGATTAAATATGAAGTTCAGTTATAAAAGAAAGAAACCAAAGTGTACGTGTGTGTGTTTCAGTAGAGATGGTAGAATTATATGAAGATCAAAAGCTCAAGTAATGGATTCTGTGAGGCTGATTTCTCACGGTCAATTGAAATCAACGGCAAAGTTCCACAAACTCCATTGACCACCCCTTTGCACCACAGCAAAGAGCTGAAATCTGGGGATCTTACTGAAGATGTTAATTAGTGCCAAGATTTCACAGGTTTCTTCAACTACACAAGTGAACTTAAATATTTGAAATTTGACCTGTAAAGGATATCAGTTGGTTGTAAAAAACTCAAATCTTTAGACAAGTCCTTCACAAACTAACCCCTAGAAAGTAATCCAGAGCTGGGAGTCAGCTCTGTGCTGAGATGTTAATATGTTACTGTATCACATGGCGTGCTCAGACCAGACAAGTGAATTCCTCAAGCATGCACCAGAAGTCTTTTTCAGAACACTGTGAAATTTTATTAGAAAAAATAGAAAATGAAAAATATCTCTCAGTACTGCTTCAAAAGGTGAAGCCAAAACAGGACTGTTAATTGCACAAAAACACACACATGTAAAAATCTTTTGTGTTGTGTTTTCTTTTATTAATGGACTGATAAGCATTTCATTTACTCATGTGCTGCTACTCTCTTGGGATGGTACCGTGCACTTTTTCGATAATGTCTGAGTGACTATCTGAGATTGTGCCCAAATTGATTAATGTTCAGATTTATTAACAGAAACCCTCTTTGTCAGAGGCTTAAGATCAGCATTTTGTAAGAGTGGGAAAGGGAGGAGGAACCCAAGCTCACAAAAGCATAAAATGGGTATAGGTTGACATCCCTCATCCCCACTGGTGATGGATGGAAGTCCATGTGCCAGACCTGAGCCTAAAAATTCAGAGGGAAAAAAAATGCTGTTTTACTTCAGCCAGAACTAAAACCAAAGTGAAATTGGATTATTAAACATCTTTTTAAACCTCTATAGTTTTTTGGGGGAAGAAAGACAAATTTGAACATGCAAGTATTGTTTTGACATAAAGAGTCAAAATATTTAGTTTTGGGAATATGAAAATTAAAAGCTTTTCTTTTTCTGCATTGCTCTTTTTCCTTCTTAGTGAAATCATTTACCAAATTTAGCGCATATTCCCTATTATGTTATTGATTGCATTTTGGATTGAGTTTGCTGTTTTCCTGGTAGGTGTCCGCCCAGATCAACTGAATGTCTGTAAAGTGGAATAGATACAGGTAGAGATCATCCCTGGCTCTGGCCATTCCACTTGAACAGGCTTCTACTTTCGGTCCATGCCCACCTTCCTCTCTGCCAGGGCACCATCCCTTCAGATGCGCTTGCTGAAGTTTGTGCCCCAGCTCTTACTTCTTCAAGCAAAATGTGCTGCTTTGTGAGTGTTCACTATTCAAAGCATTTGCACCCATGCCATTAAAATCCTGCCTTTTGTTCTGTATGAGAGGAAAGGAATAAAAAGCCCTGTCCATAATGTGTGTTAGATCAGAGTGTCATTTTCTTATCCTGAACATTCATATGAACTCTCTAAGCTGCGTGGATGAAAATTTCTGCTGGGGTACAAAGGGAGCAAGAGAGGAAGGGTGACCCCGGCAGAGAGCACAGCTGTTTTTGAGCTTCTGTCTAGCTCCAGCCTTCTCCCATGGCTCCGATGACAACTGGCACATGGTTTGGATGAGAAGTGACACGTTAAGTCACTCGCTGCAAGGAGTTTGTCCTCATGCCAACAAAGCAACGCTCGCTGTCCCAGCTCTATGCCTTGACCACTTCTTTTCTGATGCCTTTTGTTGCAACCCTAACCCTATGGTGTCTACTCTGTGTCCCAGGTCTGTGGATCAGACATGGCTGTATTCTGGTCTGTCTAATGAAATATTGATTTTGCACCTCTCCTCCTACAGTGTGTTTTGCAAAAAAAAAAAAAAAAATCAATAATCTGCTAGGCAGCGAAACAGCTGCAGACAGTAGAAGGTGATCTGCTATCCAAACACAGACACTAAGAGACCTCGTAATTTTAGAGAGCAGGAGGTGTTAAAAGGCAACCTAGGAAAGGGCAGAGAAAAAGGAGCAGGTGAAAATCCACCCAACAAATACACAGAAACCAACAGAGAGTAAGATTGAGCAGAGAGGAATAATCACAGACACCCTACTAATAATACTGAAGCATAGTAACAACCTCAATTATGCCTAAAAATAAAATTAATCATGTTTCAAAAAAAGAAGGAAAACATAGGTGAGACAACAGAGTGAAATGATGTCTTCATTGGGTGTCTATGTTGAAATGCCTTAACTGTCATCTCCCTTATGGCTTTTGTTCTACACAAAACACTAATTGTGATGATTGCTGCAGTTTGGACTTTTTTCATTCTCCTTGCCTTGCCTTGTCTTGCCTTTCCCTTCCCTGCCTTGCCTTGCCTCACATCTTCTTTCTCTTCTCTTCTCTTCTCTTCTCTTCTCTTCTCTTCTCTTCTCTTCTCTTCTCTTCTCTTCTCTTCTCTTCTCTTCTCTTCTCTTCTCTTCTCTTCTCTTCTCTCCCTTCTTTTTTGTCTTTATTAGCTTCCTTTCATGTTCTAAGCAAATTTGTCAGGTCATACCAAGGGGCCTACTCTGCCTCCTTGGTAGAGCCACTTCTGAATATCAAGACGTTCAGGTGTTATCTAGCTCTTGACATGGTATTAGATGCACCTGTAGTGCTGTACCTTGTTTTCCAGCCTGCTCTGAGGGCACTTTTATCTTCACAGTTCTCCAAACACTAGGGACGGTCTATCCACCTGTACTGCTTTTAAGGATGCTATTGCCCAGCACTGCATCTTTGATGTGTTTATCTTCATAGCATCTTTCTGTGATAGGGAAGTGCTGCAATGGCCATTTGTCAAATGGAGAAAAAGCAGAGCCCTGATCAGTGGAAACTGCATGAAACCTGGTCAAGCACATGGTGGCTGGAACATAGTTGGAAAGTGGGAGATGGCATACTTTGAAGTCTTCTCATGATAAGGTAGGAACACAACACCTTTCTTTTCCAAGGCTTGTGGAAGAGTTTTTTACTGCAAGACCAAAAAGGAAGCATCTCACCCATATTATGGTGTCTTTGTTGCTGCCAGTCTTCTCTTCCTGTTTTTCCTCTGCTTCTCACATTGAGATCCTGACTTAGCATGCTAGCTTTTATGAAACCCTTTCCTAGGCATCTCCTCTTGCCCTCTCCCCTGAGGTCTTTAACCCATTTCTGTGACTTTTGTGCCTCAGTAAGCCCCAGCACCTGAAAGACACTATCACAGTCAGTGATGCAAGACCTAAGCTGAATCCAGCCCTGAGTGGTTTACCCCGCATCAACCTGCCAATGTCTGCCAAAGCAAGGACCAACCCAGATCCTGTGATGATGTCTGACTACTTGAGTAAGTCTTTCTCTTGATCCCATTGAGAAGGAATGCGAAAGTGAAAACCAGCACATGCTACTCTCTATTCTATTACCAAACAAAGCAAGGCAAAGAAAATAGCTCTGAACAATCTCTGAAACACAGAAAGGAATACTGGAAGATACAAATGAAATTACAGTTTTCTTTGTAGATCGATCTCCTTCAACTGTATGTTTTCAAAGGGTGGTTTTAAGGAAAGGACAGCCACTCAGGGCAGGGGAGTAGAGTTGCATGATTTAGAATCATAGAATCATAGAATCATAGAATGTTTTGGGTTGGAAGAGACCTTTAGAGATCATCTAGTCCAACCCCCCTGCAGTGAGCAGGGACACCGCTAACCAGATCAGGTTGCTCAGAGCCCCATCCAACCTGGCCTTGAATGTTTCCAGGGATGGGGCTTCCATCACAAGCTTGGGCAACCTGTGCCACTGTTCCACTACTGTCATTGTAAAGAATTTCTTCCTTATATCCAGTCTAAACCTGCCCTGTTTTAGTTTAAAACCATTACCCCTTGTCCTGTCACAGCTGGCCCTGCTAAAAAGATTTTCCCCATCTTTCCTATAGACCCCCTTTAAGTACTGAAAGGCTGCAGTCAGGTTTCCCTGCAGCCTTCTCTTCTCCAGGCTGAACAACCCCAACTCTCTCATCCTGTCCTTGTAGGAGAGGTGCTCCAGCTCTCGGATCTTTTTAGAAGCCCTCCTCTGGACCTTTGAACCTATTGCTATGGGAAATAATGTCATAGTCCTGTAATGAAACAATCAGCTGAAGGAAAAATAAATACTTTATTAAATATGTCTCAAAGCAGTACATACGCTCAGCAAGCTTCTTTGCGTTCTGGATTGCCTTCCCCCTAATGTGTCAGCTCTAATGCAGATGCAGAACATTAACATTTAGAGCATTCCATTTCAATATATGAAATAAATCCCCTCAGAATGGACTGGCTTTTAGCTCTTTACAGAAGAAAAAGGCCTTTTCTAGTTTTATGGGCCTGTCTCACTTCCAAATGAAACTTTTTTTCTTTGCCATGCAGATTTTTCTGTCTGGTTGTTTTCTGGTATAAAACTGCTCCCTTTCTACATTTGGGTAGTTTCTTTCTCTGACTGAATCTGATGCCTCTGAGTCTTACACTGAAAGTCAGGGTGAAGAACAACGTGTATGCAGGCCTAGCTAGCTACCTAACATGGACACTTGGGGAGGTCTAAGCCAGCACTGCTTAGAGACATGGCCTTAGACTCTACTACTGGAGTTAATCAACTTCCCTTAAGTAAACATTTACAAATTCCGAAATATATAGTTATTAGGTGGGTATCTAGTGAAAATAATTTGATTTCCATAATGCACTAAAATCCAGGAGCAGGGATACAATTTTCAAGATGTTTCAACATGCACTCCCCTGGAGAAAGGAATCTGAGGAAATGGCTCCACACGCTCCCTTAGCAGAGCTACCTTGGAAACCACTGGCAGCAGAATCTTACTAAGATATTGTGCCATACTGCTGTGGTTGTGTTTCAAAGAAAACACAAACATACACGTTAAAAGCTATCTGGATGCATGAACATGAAATTCATGGATGTGAACTGCTGTGACTGCAACCCTGAGAACAAGATCATTTTTGTAATTGAATTCTTAGAGCTGGTTGGATATGCTGTGGCAGAATTGTTGGACTAAATGACCTCCAGAGGTCCTTTCCGTCCTCGTTTCTGTGATTCTGTGAATTTCCAGCTTTTGGTCAGCACAAAATAACATATTTCATGAAAGTGATCCAGAGAGCTATAGGACAGCTCTAATACCTGTAGGATGATCAGAAGCAACTCCTTTTGGTCACAGGAAACAAACTCTGCAGAGGATTCTGCACAGTGTCTGTATATCTGAACTGAAAGCTTCTGCCTTAGGTGTCAGCTTCATTTCTTGGTTTATGGTAGAAGCTGAAATATTTTCTAAGGCTCTGTGTGGGCGAGATGGGTTAGACATGTTTCTGAGTGAATTAAAAAGACAATGTGGGGAGCTACACATCCCTAACTGGGTCTGGCAGTCTCAGATGGATTGCTTTGGTTTCAGCTACCAGATCAGCAGATTAGCTGTAGTGTGCCAGCCTAGTTCAAATGCTTGTCCAAACTTTGTTTTTCTTTATGGAAATCATAATGCATATCTTATTCCTCTGCAAGTCTACAGTAGAGCTTGGCTTTTTCAACTTTCATAATAATTGTCCACTCAGAAGAATTGAAGAATTTGTGATTTAAGCAAGGGGCAGTAGAGCTTGGTTCATGCACAGAGCTCACTGGTAAGACGAGCAGAATTGTTGTCCTTGCTTTATGGAAGAAGAGGCTGGATCAGAGGAGAGAGTGACTTTCTGAAGGTCACGCGGTAGACCAGTGGCAAAGATGACTCCTGATTCTCTGAGCCCAGAGCCTCAGTGCTCTTTTGGTCTCCAGG
>NW_009260139.1:99691-112067 GCF_000687185.1 Egretta garzetta
GCTTTGCCTAGTTTGGTAAGGATCTGGAAAGCATGGCTTCTAGCCCTTCTGGGCAATTTGGACCAAAAGTGAATGTCTTTTCACCTAATTCTGTATTGCTGACAGCAGAATTATAGCAGGGAAAAGAGGAACTCAAGCATAACCACAGCACAGCTATGGTCAGTCATAAGGCGTTTCAAGTTATTCCTGAAGTAGGTATTTTCAAGCACATTTAGTTTTGCCTGACTTGTCTGTTTTGATGCACAAATTCTGCTTTTATTATATAAGTGATAATAAGGTTGAAATTCCTGTTTTTCTAATCCAAGTACAAAGCTTGCCTCTTTGAACTAGGAATGGTGGTGAAAACAGTTTAAAGGCTTGGAAGTGTGAGTGGGGCTTTCAACTACTCTGGCCACATGCTGGATAATTAAATGTGTGACAGGAAGTAGAAATTTGCTTCCTTAAAAAAAATGCATCTTTGCAATAGTTGTGGTAATGAAATTTATTAAAGAATTTATTATTAAGGGTTATTTCATGACTATCTGGGGATGTGCCTTTTAGGCTGAACTCAATATGAACAACCCAAATAACCATATGTAAACGAGACCAGGCTCTCCACTGGCTATATGGCAATACCTGTAACATGACTATACTGCATCGCGCTGTTGCCCCACAGGGCCCTTCTTACATGGCAAACTATCAGAACAAATTCTTCTCTCTTTGTAGGGAGCAGAAGATTGGAGCAGGCTGAGAATTTCCCTTAGATTAATGTAAAAATCAAAACTAATACATGAGCATGCATTACATAGCTCAAATGTTTTATATTGAAGTTGTTAACTTAAGAAAAACAGCACCAGGGAATAATACAGTGATGATTTTTCATGTAATCTGCCAGTGCTACAGACAAAAATTTCAAATCATTGACAGCTTGAAATATGGTAGCTACATATATAGCATGATACTTTCTGCAAGGCAACCAGAACTAAAAGATGTATTTTTATAAATCATCACCTTTGTTTTTCCAAAATGCATAAATCTCATTCAGTTTGTTCTGCAGGCTGTAACATTTCCAAGCACGTCTCCAGAAAACCTCTGGAGATCTAATTATTCCAGGATACCACAAAAAAGAGTTATTACTTATTTGAACTGCTAAAACTGCTAGCTGCAATATGATGACTTCTCTGTCAGTTTTATTCTGCTTCAGAAAAGAGTTTTTATTCTCTATAGCAACCATAGCTAGGTTTTTGTTTTCCCCAGATCCAAGTTCAATTATTTAATGTGCCCTAGGCTGAGAGAATACCAGATACATGTTACATCCAATATTTTAAAATAGTAGTAATAATAACTTTTGTTTAGAAAAAATGAGTGGGTTTTAGTTCAGAACTTAGACCAAGTGGGAAAATTATTCTGATTTAACTTAGTTTAAATGTTGTGATCCCACCATCTTTTAAAGTCAGGAGCCTCCAACTCTGGGTGGGAATCAGGTGTAGGGATTGCAGAATGACAGACCCGAGCCTTCTGTCTACAGCAGCAGAGAACAGTCTGATAACAGAGGCAGGTGTCCTCGACGCTCCCTGCTCCCTTCACGATGGCTTTTGAAGATAAGCCTTGTCATAGCTGGACTTCTTTCTGTTCTTACACGATTGCACTGGTAACCTTAGGATGGCTTTTGTTTCTGAGTTAAATAAATTTTAAAAACCCCTAGATGTATCCTTTGTTTAAAATAACAGTTCTATGTGGCTCAGAAAAACTTACGTGGCCTAGAAAGACTGAATTTTCCTCTATTGTGACTTTTAAAAATTTTAATTGTCCTTTACACTTCCACAGTTCTGCCCAAGACTGGCTCCATCATCATGGTAAAACCCCTCTGCTGCCTTTGAAATTGTGTGTACATTCATTCTCTGCCATGACATGCAGTGGCCCTTGGCACAATAAATGTGGTTGTTCTTTTTAAGAAGCGGACAGGTGCTTGCTGGGGAGTGATGTATGGAATTCATGGTACAGATTCCTTTCCCACAGGCCAAAAAGCAGTGACCGGCTGCATGACTTATGTTGATCCAAATAGTGAAACTATGGCCCTGCATCCTTTAAACTATGGTCTGTCCTGTTCCCTCTCGTTCTCTTTGGAAGTCTTGTAGTTGCAGGCATTTTAAAACAATCTGTTATTCATTTCTTTCCACATGATTTTTGTGATGGTTTTGCCTTCAGGTCTTAGTTTTCAGTGAATTGGTTCTTGTCCCCAGGAAATATAGACTCACAGAATGTCAGAAATGAAGAAAAAGTAATTCTGAAGAGAACAGGCATATAGAGCGTTACACATCACTGGTGAATGGGATCCTGAATACTCGCAACCGGGTATTTCATGTTATTTGTGGCCTGAATGACAGTTAGACACCTAACAGAATTTTAAAAAGGGGCAGAATATGTAGCTCTTAAACAAATAGTAATAATTTGTCCTGTAATAATCCCTTCAACACTCCACATCTTCTTGTAGCTGCTATTCCAAATGCTTTGCTCTCTAAGTTTTCTTTTTTCCCTGGAATAATTAGCTTCCTGCCATAATTATCATGAAGAGATATGTAATAGATCTTGGCCTCTTTCTTAAGCAGAGCTAGACACTGTCCATAGTAGAACTTTGGTTATCCTAGAGAGGAACATCAGATTCCGGTGGCCTCATCCAGCACAAACCAGAAGCGAACCACGGACCTGGATTCAAACCAGGTCCTGCATGTGCAGGAATGAGAAGTACCCTGTTTGTAGAGCAGGATAATTTACACACAGAACTAGATCAAAATGTCTCCCTAAAAATGGCATTTTGAAGAAACAGTGTCTGGTTTTGAGACCCATTCAGTAGGAAAGCAACAACACTGACCACAAAGACGTCTCAGCCCAGAGTTCATGCAGTGCTTGAGGGCAGCTAGGACATGCTGCTAGTCACCTGCTGTTGCTTCTGCTGATTACAAGTGAGACTTCTTTTAAATACTAATGCTTAAAGATGGAGTCAAGACCAGAAAAGTAAAATACAAGTACACACTCCAAAGGTTCTTAAGTAACTTTTGTAAAGTGCTTAAAAGAAATTAAACAATTGAATGTAGCATTTTGGCTTTCAGTCTAATAACAATCTAGGCCAAACCAGAGCCAAACTGTTTACATTTGAAACATCCCAACATTCCCCAGAGCTGTTAATGATGACACCAGCTTTCATAATCGGAGCATACAATAACCACAATATCATTGAGCTGTTGTGTTCACGTCGATATTTCACAGGCCAGCTCTTCACATCTTGCATGCACTGAAATTATCTGAGGAATCTCAAATTGATATACAGGACCACTGTACTTTGGGCCTTTATGCTCTGAAAGCCCCACTGCCCTTTCTGATTTTTATCTCCCTTTTCTTACAGGCACCCAGGAAATCTGTACCAAGGCAAGTCATTGAACCTCAGAGGAGCTCATTCAGCACTTTGACCACTGATCTTTCCTTCCTCCCCAGGTACGTGATTTTTTTGAGAAGACTTTTGAGAATGAGTGCTCATAACAGTAAGCATTGTACAAGTGCTATGATAGACAGACTTTTTTCTGGAATTTAACACAATAAAGCTATTGTCTCAAATCAGCATTTCTCAGGAAAAGTGGTTATAAAATATTTATAGATAATATTCACTGTTAAGAATTATGAAAGATATCCTCATATCATTCATAAGAGGTAGCTTTTTTGCATTGCTGAAGGTCATCTTCTTCCCAAGGCTATTATGCAGTAAGCTGTTGACCAGTTACATGCTTTACTCTTGGCCTATCATATTAGAGCAGCTGCATTTCAGAACATTGCATATAAATTGCTTTGAAATAAAAGGCCTAAAAGAAATAGAAATTTATTAATTTACAAATTCACCTTTAATTAATTCCACCAAGAGAGGAGCTTTGCAAGGTACATCTTTCGACTGAGTGAACTATTTTAGGAACCAATTTCTCTGTATTTGGAGAAACATTTAAAAAGAAATGGAAACGTTACCTTGGCTGAAGTTTCAAACCAGCCCACGAACCCATTCTCTTTGCAGAACTGATCCATCTTGATGCCGTTGTTTATAAGAACATCTATTCCCTGGTCACATTTGTTTGCTAGTAGGACTGTCGGCACAGGTTTGCCATTTGGAAGAACCAACTTAGAGTCCAAATCCTCTTTCCATTTTGTCACTGCTTCAAATGTTGCAGGTCTTGTAACATCAAAGACAATAAATGCCCCCATGGCCTCTCTGTAATATACTCTGGTCATGTTTCCAAATCTTTCCTGACCTGTGATGAAGAAAGTAAGAGGGAAAGTAAGAGGGAAAAAAACACCATGTAAAAATCACTGCTTCCAGTCTAGGTCAATATTTCACGTAGCAGGTTTTCTAAGAGAACATTACTGAAGGCAGGATTTAATTTCGTAAGTCTCTGGAAAGCTGCTCTTTGTCTAAATAATGATAAGTACCATGCTAGACTCATTTGTACGACAATGCAAGAGAGTATAGCATGAAAAAGGAGTATTAAAGCAAACATCCAAGGAAGTTTAATAACTTCATGACAAGCTTGAACTTCAGTGTACAGTCTTATTAAGCTGCCAGAATTCTAGGTCTGTGGACAGTACCAAGGGTCTTGGTGTACATTATAGGACTTCAAAGAGGAGTCAAAAAAAATCTAGGTACCACATTGGAAGCTCCTCGATATTATGGAATTTTGTAGGAAATATCTAACACAACCGATCCGCTCATGCATGAAGAGGAACCTGCATATTCTCATGCAACTGATAAAAATCTACAGTAACATAATTAAGCTTTGGAGCCATACCAGGCATTAGAGTCACTATGAATTTACTTTTATTGGCAAACTAAAACACAGGTGAGAAAGGTGAATTTAAAGCCTTACAAATGTGGGAAATGTTCTAAGAAATAGCACAGCAGTAGCAACATGAAGACTTGTATTGCTCCAGTGAAAAGATCTGGGAGGAGAGGCTTCACACTCCATCTTTTCAGAAGCTTCATGGTTTTATTTGCTGAATTCAAAATGTTTTCTGGGAAGTGATTTACCATATTTTTGTGAGCCAACAATATATTCTTATATTCAAACATGGACATTTGTGAATAACTATCTTTTATAAGATTAACAGTGTAAAAATTAAGACTTTTGATGTCAGGATGTGGTGTGTTCATCAGCTGTGGGTTTGTTAATATATATGCTTTTTTCATGGGAACTTTCAATAAATGTTTTTGAGAGTGGAAATAAATTACACAGAATTTTTCTTTAAGTGAAAAAATAGAATTTCCATTGATGTCTACTGCTGAGCTGTGATCCAAAAAAGAATTATAAGTTCCTGAAACATTGCATGACAACAGTAGCCTTTAAGCAAGACAACTCTTGTATTTAACCGTATGCTTCCATAGCTGAGAAAAGGTGCTATGAAAATAGACAACATTCCATGGAAACCAGTTTCTGGCCTTATTTTCTCAATATGCATAATTTTAGTAGGTTAGGAAGACCAGAAGATTGGCAGTCTGCCTCTGACCCTAGGAAGGTTACCTGTGGAGGTTTTATCTGATGGAAATTGTGCTGCCAGATGCAAGGCTGAGTTGAGAACTGAAGAGTGCTGATTACTGGACTTCTAGACCATACCTTTTCATTTAATGGAAACAGCACTTATGGGGTCAACACCACCTGTTTGTGAAGTTTATCTTTGATTTTATGCACTAGCTGTTGCAGCAAGGAGAAAGTCATTCACATGATACAGAAACCAAAACTGGACTTAAAATTTGTATTAGATTTTTTTACCTTAAACAAACATTACATCCCCTTGATAGAAATATATAATTTCTGGGAAATATGACATCATATTGAAAATGTCTTATGGCTATGCTTTATTAAAATGTCTTATGATTCCTATCAGTGGGCTAATCAGATGAATGGCTAAGTCATGTGCTGTTCAATAATCTCCTTATTGAGCAAGTTTTTTTTCATCTGCAAGAAGGTGCCTTCAAACAAAAGTCAAGGTCTGATCAGAAACTTAGCAGTGAGGCAAGCAGCAACATACACAATTAGGTTTTGATGCATATTGCATTTCAGTGATACTTTATACTTCTTGTGCAAAGTTCTTGAGATGTTTGCACTGTAGATGAGATGTACATGATGTTAGAACAGCTAAACTTGGGCCTTACACATATTTATTGGGACACAGATCTCTAAGATAGGTGGGACATGTTGTCATGGAACATGAACTAAATTACTAATTTGCAGCATAAAATCATTCATCACAAACAATCAAAATTACTAGAGGAATAGAAGGCTCTTATGATGTGATCTTCCGGTCAGTAGCGGCCCACAAAGTTCTGACAAATCATATGACACTGATTCCTCCTCCTGCTTCCAGCTGCTTTTACAGATACCTAAGTTTTTTGCTGCACAGAAAAGCCACTGTGTTTGTAAAAGCAGCTCTATGCAGGAGGAGAGAGCTCACCAATTTCCATTATCAGTCACTTCAAAGAAAAAGAAAGAATGGAGCTGCTGCCTGAACAAAGTGCCTAAACCCTTTTTGAAGTGGTCTTTTTCCCCATCAGTTGCAATTGGTGTATGAAGGTACTTGACATAAAGACGTTATGCAACTTTGAATAGAAAAAGAGGTGGTTTGTAAACCACAGACTTTTAGTTTTATGTCATTTGCATAATGGCTTTACTTTTATTTAATTTTCATTGTGGAAAAAAAGTGATCTCTAGTGTTTGCATTGTGCTTGGAGGGCTAAATACTATGCCTAAGGATCCAGGAGGACTCTTTTTTCCAAAGAGTCTCCCTTATGTGAATGAATACCTATCTGAATAGATGAGGTTCCTAAAACTTTTTCATTTAGCAGAATTCCTCACGAAAATAGGCACTGTTTGATGTATTAAAGGTGTCAGAATATGGCCTTAGGTTTTCAGCAACACAACGGCTTAGGCAGGAATTAGGCTAGAAAATAGATCAACCATTATGTATTCCATGGTATCTCGCAGCCAGCCTTGAACGTTAGTATCTGCTTTATTACAAGAAGCACTGGGGAAGATGGGTTTTGCTTTTCATTGGAAGGGTCAGAAACCTGTGAAATGTTTGTCTGATCTGGCCCACTGTACTTTACTGCGTCCCTTGCAAGGCCACTGGCATCTGGCATCAAACCCCAGGAGTCCGATGGCCTTTGCCCACTGAGAGTGTGCTTTAAGTTGTGATTCATCAGCCCTAATCTAGGTTCCAAAAATATTAGCTGGGTGTATCTAAGATTAGGGTCCACTTTGTAGTCAGCGCCTGAGAAGAGATATCTAGAAAGCATCTTCCCAGCAAGGACAGACATTTAAGAGGGGTCACATAAGCTTCATGATGGAGGTATTTAATCTTTACCCTCAGTGCCCTGAAGAGCCCAGGGTGAGTAGCTTATACTCAGGTGGTTCAGTACAAGATGTCTAATTGTTAAACCTGACTTTGAAGTGACCCAGTGAGACCAAGGCGCCAAAGCAAGATTTCCATTAAAGGGAAGAACTCCCTGTCTGAATGGCACCTTCCTAATCTCAGCGGCACCTTCGCATCAGGGAAAGGAATCATTTCATGGGCTTAAAGCAATCAACAGCTGAAGCTTCATAGTTTATAAAAATGCACCCCACATAAATTTGCCAGCATGACTTGTACAGAAATCCACAATTTCCATTAACCACTATCATCACTGATAAAGTTATAAAAACTAATGATAAAGTGCTTAAAACTCAGGTGATTTCACCCATCTCACCTATAGTATCTGAAATATAGTACAAGATAAAAATTGATTAAAACTGCCTAATGCCCAGTTTTACAATGGGTTTTACTTCTTGCCACCATCCCTCATCATAAGAGGCAAAAGCTTCTGGGAACCACTGTACTTTACAGAGGGCCTTTAGCCAACACTGAGAAGTTGAAAGTTGTGGAGAAGATTTAAACACTTATTACCTTTCACTTCAAAATGACTTTCAGAATTTTCACACTTAAATTCAAGTCATTGTCTTTATGGATTGAAACTTCAGCCAGCCTTGAGATGGTGTTCACCACCCCAGAAAGTGGAAAAGCAGGCTGTCAGCAGGATCAGGCCCACGAATCCCACCGTAAATCTATGCTGATATAAAACCATCACAGCGAGGGACTTATTTATGTTTGCAGAACAGTAATTTCATGGTAACTTAGCCTAGAAATCACCATGACTATCTTATTTATGCATATGTACTGCAACGCTTAGCAGCCACCAAAATCCTAAACCGCTGAGGATGTGCTGTGACTGGCATTAGCGAACAGCCCATTTACTCCTTCTGGAGCATAATAGTCTTAAAAAGTTTACAACCACAGAGACATTTTGCCTGTATCTGTGCAAGGGCTTCTGTTTCCAAAAGTAAAAGTTGCAGGGAAAAGAAATGAAACTGTTCTTTCACCACCGGTGGTGTGTGGATGTCTCCATTGCATTGGACCAGCTGTTTGTGAGATGAGATCCAGCCTTGTAAAAGCAAACAAACACATTTCTGGTAGCAATGAATAATCCAGCCCCCACATATGCAGCAGGAGGGATAACGGTGATGCTGACATGGCTGTGAAAAAGTAGCAGGGGAGGGGGAAGGCTCTGAAGCTCTCTGCCCTCTGCTGCACTCACAGAGCTGTTCCCCGCAGTAAGTCTGCAGCTAAACCTGGTCTTCAGAGAAATCCCAGGGCTCTGTGGAGAGGAAAGGTGGATGGTAGCTCTGAGAGCTGCCTTGCAGAGAAGCGAAGAGCAAATACACCCGCTTCTGCTGTCTGCAATAGCTGGTTTCTTCAATAGCGGTCCCAGCCTGCGGCTGCAGGGCCCCCCCACCACCACAGCAGCTGTGTTCAAAATAGGATTAAGAGTTTCTTTTAGAGTTTTCCTTCTAACGATCTGATAAAAAATTAATTTAAAGGACACTCACACAGAGGCGGCAGAAAAGATAAGGAAATTAAAAAAAAATTACTGAGGAGCAAGATTTAAAGATATATCAAACAGCAGTAAAGGGGATGGCACACTTTAAGAGGGACGGGAACACCAACAGTGAGAATTTGGGACATTCAATGAAATAGAATGGAACTGTTGGGATGAAATTAAAGACAGGGAGAATTTTACCATCAAATCTCCTCCCACACAGAATAGTGAAAATTCAGTCACTTGAAACTTTAGGCAGTTCGCTGGATCAGACATAAATTCATAAATTTTAATGCCAGTGTGTTGTTGCAGATATCATAACATCATAAACCATGAAGTTTTGTCCAATTATTCCTGTTTAACACCCATAGCTTCAGGAATATATTATCTGTTAAAAGAACCCAAGTCTTAATGTAATAATACGTGATGCAGAACCTACCCTATCCCTGAATTATTTTTTCTAATGCTTAATTACCCTTATTGTTCAACAGTTATCTCTCACCTAAATAAATGCAGTTTCAGCATTTAACTATTAAATCTTATTATAGTTTTGTTTACCAAATTAAAGGATACAGAAAAATATGCTGCAGAAATATAAACTACATTTAACTATGAAATTAGATGGCACCAGATGAACCAAATTTGCTTTTTCTTCTTATGTCTGCAGGGGTAAACTGCTTGGTCCTACCATGGCTGGAGGATGTCACTCCCCCCATGAAGTCACCATGTGTGCAAATCCTACTGCTAACGTAGATAAGCTCAACACTGGTTTTACCTAAAACATTTTTGAGAAAATTATTTCTAGATTGTTAAACAATTTATTACCCACTGATCCACACAGTGAAGTGCAAGGAAGAGTACACATTACGCTTAGTACCGAGCTCACTGGCTGTGTAATGGAGGCGGAGGAGAGGGCGTAAGAGCTAAAATGATACCTGATATATATATACACAAACACACACACATATATACATATATATTCATATAACGATACATTTGCAGCATTTGTTTCAATTCAAGATGTCCTAAGTGCTAAGCCAACATCCTTCAGCTTGGTTAGAGACTGAAAATTTATTTCTTTACCCACCGAGATAAACTTGATCTAATAACAGAGATTCTGCCAAAAGAGAGAGGATATTCTGAGACCAGAGATTTTGTTTTCTTCCCTTTGATTCTCACATATTTCTGGTTTGCAGGTGGTGATATATGACCAGCCACAGCCAGGATAAACCACTTCCATTCCCTCCATATTTCCAATCAGTTTTACTTCACTTTCTTTTTTAAACAACTTTTTTTCTCACCAGCCAGATGCCTTATTTGTGATATGCCAGCACCACACTGATCTGAATTCAGTGTGCTCCTTCCAGAACTTATTTTCTGTGTGTAGCCATTAGCAGCCAAAGCTCCTTACACAGAAGTCATTAAAACGAGACAGCAACTCTTTTTATTACTGGTCACTGTCTTGACCTTCACAGAGATGCTTTGAATTGAGCAATTCATACGAAATTTAGTACTATGCTGCAATTTTCTCTGTCATGTGTGATAACTCAGAAAGCGTGCTAGTCATACAGTGCTACGACTTCGTGGAATTGCTTCTGCAGCCTGCCTGAAAGCTACATCATATGATCTGCCAGCACATGATTAGCAGTGTAATAAATCTTTGAAACAAGGCATGCAAATACATTCTTTAAGTCCCTGATGCATTCAGAATTTACTATTAAAGGCTTTTTCTCATGCGGCAAAGTTTTGCTGGATGGCTATGTAGTTATGGTTATGATCGGTCACTGGTAAGCAATAAAAGCAACGTTTTCCCCATTATTCCAACTTTTAATAAAGAAAACTGAGCTCATACTTATTTAATATCCTAAACTCACAGGACTACACTGATGTGTCAGAAAGCTGAGATTATGCATGTTTCACATAAAGCAGCGTTGTTGCATAAGTTTTAGTACCTTGGTGCCAAATTCAGAGCTCAGACATCAGGCAGCTGAGTGTAGAAGAAAGGCACTCCCTCCGACGACAAGAATGTCAAGAATTTTCTCATTTCACTGGTTTTACTCCATGCCGTTCCAGACTAGATCACTGAACCCGCAGCACAGGCCACAGGCTGGCACGGCTGCCTAACAGCTGGTATAATTTTCACCTCTATTCTCTACCTAACGAAAGTAACTTCTTAATTTAACTGAGATTTTAAAATGTCCTCATTTTTGCTGTAAGCTGTTGTGTTATAGCTGTACTTGGATTCCTACGCACACTAAATGAGAAATGATTACTTACGGCATGCGGAATATTCCATCAAGGTAAACTTTTAATTTGTGGACTGAATAAATATGATTAATTCCGAGTAATGGGGGTGGCAAAAATAAGAAATTGTGGTTTTAGTTGGAAGCCAAATATAAAGAATCCAAAGCACTGACAGCAACAACATCAAATGCTGTGGGTTAAGCATGCCGGGACAGCTGGACTTCTTTATTCTCTTTCTCTCCACACAGAGTAAATGACCTTTTTTGCTTGATGTTGAAATAAGTAAATTTGAGTAAATACATTTTTAACAACCAAATAGAAACACTTGTCTTTTTAAAGCACGTCAGAGGTTGTTTACATTTCACTGGGCCGAACGAAGGAAGGTAGGAGGGAGAGGAAGGAAAGGAAGAAGGAAGGTATTTTGATAAAGTAAAGATATTGTTTCTTTATTTTTAAACTATAAAAATAATTTTAACCATCTTATTGAATCCCTCATCTCTTCCACTAAATTAAATAGATGTAACTGGTACTTTTTGTTACTCTCCCTCCTATCACACAGCTCTCTCAGTCTAATGAGGGGAGTTGAACAGCAGAAGAATCGGGGCATTTGGAGAGAGGTGCCCGTGTCCCTGCACGCGTCTAAGGGCTTGGGAGAAAAATCAGGCAGGGCAGGTTTCATTCTGATCCCCCTTGTTTGGGGTCTGCTGGCATTCAGGAAACTCCAAAATGCCAACCTGCCCTTGAAGTTTTCTCTCCTCAGTCTCCTCTCCCTCACCACATAGGACCTGGCAGTGTCCAACTTAAAGATTAGTACAAAGGAATTTGGGTCTATATTTTGTACCGTCTCTGGATGGGTTATGGGGCTAAGGGTTCTCCTCTGTACTCACCCGCAATATCCCAGAGCTGCAGCCGTACCACAGTCTCAGCATCCCAGCTCAGCACCTTCAAGGCAAAGTCCACCCCGATGGTGGCCCGGTAGTGGGGGGAGAAGTTCTGGTGGACATAACGTTTGATGATGCTGGTTTTGCCCACTCCCAGGTCTCCGATCACCAGCAGCTTGTAGAGGTGCTCCTTCTGATTGTGCTTCTGCATCTTTCCTGTGGCTGCGGCTGCTCCCTGCGAACTGATTGCATGCTCTGCCCGAGGAATCCTGCCAGCCTGAGGGGGAGAGAAGGAGTGAGGAGCCGGGGAGGGAAGGAGAGAAGGTAG
>NW_009260139.1:112083-135036 GCF_000687185.1 Egretta garzetta
GCAGGATCACCAGGTCCAGCAGGCAGTCCTGCTGGGAGGAGAAGTAAGTAAAGGACTGGAGGAAGAAAGTCTCCCAGAAAGTTTTGTGCGTACATGTGTAAAGGTCAGCATGAGGTGCGTCTGGGATTAGTCTGGCTACTAAAGACTTTGCAGGGAAATTCATGAAACAGTCCTGTTCCCCGTTTCGCTCCCCACTGGAAGGACAGTATTTCTGCTGTGCACTACTTTTACACACTTTTTGAAAGCACTGTCTTCCTGGGGATAATTTATCACCTTATGCTTGTTTCTAGACATCTTTAAAATGCCAGTCACTGAAAAAAAAAGCAGAAATCTCCTTTCAGAGGTTTCACGCCTCCATTAAAGTGCAAAAATGAAACCAGTGTGACTTTAACTTTGGATGTGATTTGGTTTTAATCAATGTAAGTCAGTGTGAATGCAGTTGTATCACTAGAAGAGGCAGTTATAGCAACATAACGTATCTTTACATGTGTCCATGCTAGGAGGGCTGTGTGAACTTAATTATAATAGATACATATTTTTAAGTTTCATTAACATAATTGTGATTGTCTGTCTGTACCTATAAGCATGCTCACATCTGCTGAATGCAGCACACAGCTCGTGCTTTGTTTTTTTCATACAACTTGACTCTAAAATGCAAGAAATCCAGATTTATCCCATGACTCCGATAATCAGAAGTTATGAAAGCATAACAGCATTAGAGCATATGAATGCCAGTGTCTCAATGGTCCTCTGTTTTCTGGAGTAAGTGATATCAAACTTGCAAACAATTGAACACATCTGAATAAATCATTCCACTGACATGATTGACGGTATATTTTAAATGAAGAACACAGTGAAAGTTTCAGCTTGGCAGCTTAGCTGGAGAACCTTATCCATTGCCTAGAGGTGTTTGATTCTTCTAACAGCTTTGATAACAAACCTCCAGAATTTTAATATTGTGTGAAACTCATCCATGAATGATTTTTACGTTATTGATCATAGAGTCATAGAATCATTAAGGTTTGAAAAGACCTCCAAGATCAGCAAGTCCAACCATGAATGCAACACTACCACGCCTACTAAACCATGTCCTGAAGTGCCACGTCTACATGTTTTTTGAACACCTCCAGGGATGGTGACCCCATCATCTCTCTAGGCAGCCTGTTCCAATGCTTGACCACTCTTTCAGTAAAGACATTTTTCCTAATGTCCAATCTAAACCTCCCCTGGCACAACTTGACGCCATTTCCTCTCGTCCTATCACTTGTTTCTTGGGAGAAGAGACCAACCCCCACCTCACTCCCCCCTCCTGTCAGGCAGTTGTAGAGGGTGATAAGGTCTCCCCTCAGCGTCCCTTCTCCAGGCTGAACACCCCCAGTTCCCTCAGCTGCTCCCCATCAGCCTTGTGCTCCAGACCCCTCTCAAGCTTCGTTGCCCTTCTCTGGACGTGTTCCAGCAATGCAACGTCTTTCCTGTGGTGAGTAGCCCAAAACTGAACACAGTATTCGAGGTGTGATCTCACCAGTGCCGAGTACAGGGGCACAATCACTTCCCTGGTCCTGCTGGCCACACTATTCCTGATACAAGTCAGGATGCTGTTGGCCTTCTTGGCCACCTGGGCACACCGCTGGCTCATGTTTAGCTGGCTGTCGATGACCTTGATAAAATGAAAACACATTTTACACTTATTGAAATATTTTTTGATGGAGTTCTTATCCAAATGTGCACTAAAATGGCATTAGAAATTTGTCATCTATCCAAAAAGCTGGATTTTCATAGACAAAGAATTCAGAACACTTATGTTATGCAATCTTTTATAATCAGTCTTTAAACTCAAACTTTAAAGTTTGTGTATATACACACACACACCGTGGAAATGGGTAATTTGAAGAGAAAAATGTCTTATTTTCCTTGAAGCTTTTTATTTTTAATAAGAGGCCTTTTTTCAATAAGATAAACTCTCTTTGCAAAACCAAGCTGTCACTTGTATTCTTCTGTTCGGGGAGAAAATTTTAAAGGGCTTAGCCTTGTTAGCTACGGACATCATAAAAGACTACACTTTGAGAAGCAAACCAGTTCATTCCAATCAGTTGCTATCGTTGTATGATTCAAGCTTTTTATTGTTGCTACTGGTACTGTGTGGTCTGTGAATCTTTCTTACCTTCACAGCACTGCCATTTTCAGAGAGGATCCAATACCCAAACACTTCCAAGCACTCACAATTCCCCTCTAAAGTTGAAGATTTTCCATTTTAGAAGTTAAAAAAAGAACAGGCTGAGACGGTTTAGCAATTTAGGAAATGAGGTAATTGGTGTTTTGGATGAGGTTGAAATTATATATATCTGATCTTTTATCCTTCTTTGTTGATGGCCAGTGCTCAGAGAACAGTGCATGGAAGATCCCTGTGAGCAGATATTGGGTAACTGGAGGTCTTAGGCTATTAGTAATTGTAGTTAGAGATTGGCCTACACCCAGAAGCATGAGGCTTTACCTCTCTTCCAAAGTTTTTGTTAGCATTAGCTAAAATAGCTCTGGATAATCATGTTATTTGTTTAAGTTTCCAATTCGTCTTTGAAACTGGCTAAATTCTTGGCCCCAGCAACACCCTGGTACAATGAGCTCCTCATATGCTTAATCAAGGTCAGCCAAGGATGGTAGTGGGATGGTAGTACAAGCGAGGTGGTCAGCAAGGTGTTCAGATGATGTGGTGTGAGTATGTAGGAGGCTTTGCATTTAGAGGGATGGTCCTCTGAGCTGAAGTGAAGCATATACTTACGGAAGTGTCTTGCTGAGTGAAAGCTGCACCCAGATCTCTTAACTCCATGGTGAACTGGCTTTTATAGACACCATCTTCTGAATGCTCTTGAGGTGGGATAAGGCCCTCAGCCTTGCCTTGCTCCACCTTTTTGGAGGACTGTTCCCATGTCCTGAACTATGTGTGTACTGATTTGGCTTCATTGTCATCTGAAGGCACTGGGGCAGGGAGGTGTGGATGTACTGCTCATTTGCAGATCTGCTGCAAGAACAATAAGCACTGTCGTGGGGGAAGGTAGATACTTTGGGCTGGTCATGGCTTAAGTGATCACTGCAAGACTTGTTTGACGATGCCATCTGATCCCTTTGGGCACACAACCAGGTGACTGTGACTCAGTGATTTGCTGCAGGCAGAGCTGTCCAGGGAAGCGCAGTTAGCCTGGAGCTGATGCAATGCAATCTGTCTTAGCTGAGACCACAGCTAAAGGCAGTTAATATAAACCATATTAGCTTGCATTTGCCACCCACAGGTAGGTAGTTAGCAGGGCTCATCTGACACAGAGTAACTTGTTAAGCTGGGAGAACCAGATTGTTTCTTTGAGACCTTATTCTGCTGCTTCAGGTCCTTCAACAACACCCAGGCAATAAGAACATGCAAACATTCCACCAATCTAGTTGATATTTTAGTGTTTAATATTTTGGTTGTCTGTGTTTTCTCTGGTAAAGACATACATTTTAAACTTCACTTATATATTAAATCAATGTAAATAATAATTAAAATCCCACATGACATTATGTAATCTATGATGTTTTATTTTTGTATTACCTGTCTATCCACTATGCTATTTGCCACGATAGTGTCATCCAATGCTCTTCTATCTCTATTTTAATACCTATACTAATATTAAATGCATATATTAACACTCTATTTTAACTGGCAGGAATTGATACAAACTCTACACATCTCCATTGTAAATGATAGCATTTAAGACAATTCCGTCAAAGTAAGGCATTACAGACTGTTGGTCTCAGCATAAAAATGAAACCCGTTTTACAGTGATAACTTTCAGGAAGCATAGAATCATAGAATCGTTTAGGTTGGAAAAGACCTTTAAGATCTTCAAGTCCAACTGTTAACCTAACCCTGCCATCCCACCATGAAACCATGTCCCTAAGCACCTACTCTGCCCTTCTTTTAAATACCTCCAGGGATGGGGACTCCACCACTTCCCTGGGCAGCCCATTCCAATGCTTGACAACCCTTTTGGTGAAAAAATTTTTCCTAATGTCCAACCTAAACCTGCCCTGGCGCAACTTCAGTCCATTTCCCCTCGTCCGATCACTTGTTACTTGGGAGAAGAGGCCGACCCCCACCTCGCTACAGCCTCCTGTCAGGCAGCTGTAGAGGGCGATAAGGTCTCCCCTCAGCCTCCTCTTCTCCAGACTGAACACCCCCAGCTCCCTCAGCCGCTCCTCTTTCTCACTATTTCTCCATCATTAGTAGAGATCTTTTTCTCTGAGAGAAGTGATAAAATTGAAGATGCAATTATGTTGACAGGAATCAAGGAAAGCATAAATGCACCCTTGATTTTATCACTCCTCTTTGCATGGCATATAGCACAGAAAAGGGCGTCAGTCCTGACTGAGCATCACAGTTGTTACCAACATACCTTTTAAAAATGACAATGTTGTCTGAGATATTGAAATGACAATGTAATAGGTTTTGTCCATATTCAAATTATTAGAAAAGTATATACCTAAAGGATTGCCATCTAAGTATCGAGGGTGATACTTAGATGGTAGCTTTCAAAGTCTTGAAGGGATTGGCTTATGCCATCACATTGGTCTTACTGAATATTGTATCATATAAATGAAACCATAATCCAGAGAAATGGTAAATACACACACGTGTGTGTGTATGTCTATATATGTATGTATCAATATATACACACACACAAAAATTAATATGATAGAAGATTATTTTATGTTCTGCTTTAAAAAAATACAAAACATTGAAATTCTACACATTTTGTTCAGACTTCCACATCCCAATTAATCCTGGGGTATGGACGAAATACTAAGTTGCTAGGTGCACAGGAGACTGTTCATCTTTTATTAATGCATTGTCTTCCTCATTTCAGTCATAGCATATTCACTGACTTCATTAGGGAAATGGTCAGTCATGGCAAGAATAATCTCCTATAAAGGAATAGATTGTTTTAACAAAATGGTGCATTCTCCCCAATTTCTTTTTTAGATTAGAAAGACTTAATTAGTTTGGATTTTCCCTTCTTCCATTCCAACAGTTCTTGTGATTAAGGCATTGATTTAAAAATTACTATTGACTCATCAAACACACTTAATGGGCATGCCCAAGTGTTACCTCTCGGCAATTATGCTCCAGCTGTCCTACAAAACAAGGACTGGATGGCAGGAATAGTCTATGGCAGTGTCTGTTTTATCTGAGGAATTACATCTCTCAAAACCAGCTAAAACCATTCCCTCTAGTGCAATTACAGTCCCGTTTAAAAAGTCTTAGACAGGTACGAGTTGCTGGTTGCGGTTACAATTTTGCCCCCTAGCGCAATGGATCTATTTCTAGGGTTAGAGATCCCGCAAGATCAGACCTCAAGGCAAGAGAGAATTCAGGGCAGAGAAACAGTGAGAACACAGGCAAAGATATTCCAAATTTCAACAGCCTATAAGCGCATGAATCATTGTATTTAAAGAGTGAGAGTTTGTGGTGCTCTCACAGTTACAAACTCTTAGCCTGATAAAGGGACCCGGCGTGGTTACATGCTGTACATTTCAATATACCTTCCATATCCGCCAGCCCTGTACAGATGCCTCAGGGCACCTCATATGGTTTTAGCTACCTGTGCAAACATAGGTTTCTATTCCGTCAAACTCAAAAAATAATAATAATTTGATGTAATTGCCTTTTCTCAAGGCTGATTTTTTTATTATTATTTTCATATAGATCTTCACAGCCTAATAAAATCAGTCAAAGTCTATCCTTTGGAGCCTGTAGCAAAATCTTAGATGGGTTGCAGTGCATTTTACACCAAGTGCATTTGAACAGTCACCTGGGAATACACGAACACAGTGCAACTTGAAAAGCAATAAGGGGAATGACCAGAATGTCTGCCATGGGAAAAATCTAATAACAGGGGGTCAGTGATGCTCTGGGAAAAGTAAAATGGCTTGTCCCTGTGTCCAGACAGCAGTGAAAGCACCATACAGCACAGAATTAGTCTGCAATGCAATGGCTCCAAATGAACATTATGGTGTCTCAGATTCAATAAACGAAGTGTAAGAGCACTCATTGAGGTTGTAGACCAAACCATCACACTCATTGCGACCGAACCATCACACTCATTGCAGGGTTGCTACAATGGAGCTACCAACAAAAGCCTGGACCGAACTGACAGTGCAGCTGTTTTAACCCTCTTCGGGTACTGTGATGAGGTAGTGTGATGAGGACGAACAGTTACAGTGCTACAGATATGTATGTCTAAATTAAGCTAGAAGGTTTCTGGTAGTCAGTAATCTGTATCATGGCCTCCTACGAGGGTCCATATGCAAACCTCACAGCAGGAGCTTAGAGACTAATCCACCCTGTCCTCCACAGAGAAAATCTTCTTTAAGAATGGGGCTGAATCACATTAGCAAAACTGTTGTCTCATTCATGTCTGATTCTTGGAAACTATCAGTCTCTAATGGTGCTCACCCAGCAGAACAAACTTCATGGCAGGGATAAGAATAGATCCTAAATTAAAGTGCATTGGCTTGAATAACTTCCATTAAGGATTGGGTCCCCAAACAGCAAACTTAAACCATGGGACAAAACAACAAAAGATATTCCCTTTACTTGATAAAAGTTCATCAGGAATATAGTTTGTAAGTTGTATTCACTATAATTTGGAATATAACAGAATCACTGAGGTGGGAAGGTACTTCTGGAGATCATGGAGTCCAACCTCCCTGCTCAAAGCAGAGCCAGTGAGAGCAGCTTGCTCACAGCCATGTACAATTTGGTTTTGAGTATCTTCAGGGATGGAGACTTCACAATCTCTCTTGGCAATTCTTCCAGTGTTTGACCACACACGCAGTAAAAAGCTTTTTTCTTTAAAAGGCATTTCTACCTTTGCCTGTGTTCTTTACTCACCCCATCAGGTATTTATACACATTGATAAGATCCCCATGAGCCTTCTCTTCTCTAGGCTGAAACTGTCCCAGCTCTCACAGCCTCTTCTTGATGCACCAAGCCCCTAGTCATCTTTGTGGCCCTTTGCTGGACTTGGGCCTCCTTGTCTGTCATACTGGGGAGCCCAGCACTGGACACAGCACTCCAAGTGCATCTCACCAGTGCTAATTAGAGGTGAATGGTCACCACCCTCGACATGCTGATGATGCTCTGCCTAATAGATCTCGGGAGGATGTTGGTCTTTGCTGCAAGGCTCAGGTTCAACTTTTTGTCCACCAGGACCCCCAGATCCTTCTCTGCAAAGCTCTTTCCATCTGGTTGGCGCCCAGTGTGCACTGATGCTTGGGGTTATTCCTTTCCTGCTACAAGATTTGGCATTTCCCCTTGTTGAACATCACGAGATTCATCTCTGCCCAATTCCCGTCTGTCAAAGTCCCTCTGAATGGCAGCACACCCATCTGGTGTATCAATCACCTCGTATCATCTGCAAACTTTCTGAGGGTGCAACCTGCCCCCTTGTTAGATCATTAATAAAGATGTTGAACAGTGTTGGCCCCAGTATTAATCCCTGGGGTACAGCACAAGTCAGTGGCCTCCAGCTGGCTTTGTGCAACTGATCACAACCCTTTGAGCCTCGTCATTCAGCCAGTTTTCAATCCACCTCATGGCCCATTCACCTAACCCCCTCATACTTCATCTCTGTCTATGAAGGTGTTATGGGAGACAGCATCAAAATCCTGTCCACAGGTAGTCATTTCATCATAGGTGGCTATCCGTTTGGTCAGGCATAATTTCCCCTTCATAAATCTATGCTGACTACTCCAAATCACCTCCTGTATTTCCTATGTTTGGAAATGGCTTCCAGGAGGAATTACTCCATCACCTTTCCTGGGATCAAGGTGATGCTTAGCAGCCTGTAATTCTCTGAATTCTCCTTCTTGATCTCCTTGAAGATACCATTGAAATTTGCTTTCTTTCAGTCTTCAGGAAACTTTCCTGCTCACTGTGACCTTTCAGAGACAATCAAGAGTGGTCTCACAATGATAACAGCCAGCTCCCTTGGCACTTACGAGGGCATCCCTGCAGGCTTGGACAGTGAGTCTATATTCCTCCCTGGTCACCTCTTCCAGCTTCCACTTCTTCTGTATTTATTTTTCATGTTTGGCTTTAGTCAGGAGCTCCTTGTTCATCCATGCAGGCCTCCTGCTGCCTTTTCTTGATTTCCTGGACTTGAGGATGGACCATTCTTGAGTTTGGAGAAGGCGATTATTGAAAATCAATCAGGTCTTCTTGACCCCTCTTCTGTCCAGGGCCTCCCAGACAATTCTTCCAAGCAGATCCCTGAATGGGCTGAAGTCTGCTCTCCTGCAGTCAAGGCTTGTAACCCTGTTTTTGCTTTTTTTTCCCTCTTCTCAGGATCCTGAACTCCACCCTCTTGTGGTCACTGCAGCCAAAGCTGCCCCTAGTTTTCACATCGCCACACAGTTCTTCCTGGTTTGTAAGCACAAGGTCCAGCAAAGCATCTCCCCTCATCGACTCCTCAACCACCTGTGTCAGAAAGTTGCCATCAATGCACTTCAGAAACCTCCTGAGTTGCTTGTGCCCTGCTGTGCAGATATTGCACAGATATTGGGGTGACTGAAGTCCCCCATGTGCCTGTGAACCTGAGGCTTCTTCCAGATGGCTGAGAAAGGTCATAATATGTAAGAATATTTCTAAAACCAAGGAAAAAAGACATTCAGGAATAGATTCAGTTTAAGGAGCAGGTCCTTCTAAATTATTTAAGTCATTATGGATTAGGAGCCTTACAGTAGTTGCTCATTGTATGAGAAATTATGGAATTTATTCATACGGCACTGTCAGCTGCAATCCTCTTTGCCTCATTTGTCTCCTGCTGCAACTGTCTCAGGGGGGAAGGGGTGCACAGAAGAGCTCCCAAGAGCTTTACTGTACTAGAATAGACTATATAATAATGTTAGGCATGAAATCATGAATACCCAGAGGGCCTGATCCTATGTGGTCCTGACTATTTCATGGAAGACATGAAGTATTCACAGTACCTTGCCAAGTCAGAGAAATTGAAGACCTCCGGGTATCTTAGAAGAAGAGCTCAGAGGCTTCTAGTAGCTGACCAATATGCTGCATTAATCAGAGTATTGGTGCAATGGGTTTGTAGACTAGTTCATGCTGCAGTCAAGTCATATTCATACTCTGTTGTCAGTACATTTTGTGTCTGAAGAGGCTGAAAAGAAGTCATGCACAAGGAGATGCTTAATTATGAGATTCCTCTTCACAGGCATGAAGGTGAGCCATGCAGTAGCATGGGGGCTCTAAAATGCTATGGTATGCCAGGCAGTTTATCTGTGCAAAACGTCATTATTAGTAAATGACACGTGCTGAGATGGTAAGGAACGACCTGCTGTTATGTCTGCAGCAACGCCCTTTCCCTGTTTCTGACCTGTGTTTCTCTTTCTAGTCTCTCTCTATGGCAGGCTACAAAGAGGATCACTAAACCCTTCAACAGCCAACGGATCACATCCCGAAGTACTCACGTATCAAGTCTTTTGTTCAGTCCAAGAGAGTCTTTCCTTTCAGAGAAAATCAAACACGCACTTGGGACTCAGGCGATGAGGAGAAGGAAAACTGATATCCTCGGGCCTCATCTCAGCCGCAGGTGCTGCTACATCCAGCGTAGCTGAGCTGTGGGACAGCGAGCAGTGACTTCAGCTAGCTGGATAAAACTCTACAACATCTAGCGTTGGATGCATCACGTAGAAACTAGAGGCTAAAATGCCATCAAAATTGCACCACTGGTGACAGGAACAATGTCCCAAAACAAGTTTGCAAGAACAGAATTGCTGTTGGGAAGGTGTGGAGAGTTTTATGAATGATCCATTTGGGAAGGGGTAGCCTTTCTGGTCACTTCTGTGGCATCTTGAGCATGCTTGGCCACCTTGCAATAGTCTGGAATGAGCAGTGCCATCAGCTTCCTTTTCCTGAGACCCCACTGAGTTTTATAAAGAAAGTATTGATCCAAACCAAGCCATACTCAGAAACAGAAAAAAAAGGCTGGCAGACTTATGAAAATTATTATAAACACCAACAAAAGGCTCTTAAAACCCCCAAACCTTAATCTTGAAAACACAAGCCAAAGGCACAGAAGTTGTGCAAAACACCCAGTGCTGATGGCAATTTTCAACATCTGTCTGGGATGCTCAGTAAGTTCTGCTGCCAGTGGGTAACTGTCTACCCGAAATGGGAGGGCAGCTCCTACACTCCTACTCACAGAGTCTGATGTTTTGTGGCCTGAACGGTTGCACTGAAACCAAGTGACATTGCTCAGGGAGTCAGGATTTGCTCATTGTAAGTAACATTTATCTGCCTAAGAATAAAGTGCTCGAAAATTATAGATTTTTTTCCTGAACTTCCACCCTGTTTTCTCTCTTCCAGTGACAATTTAGTATTTGCAGAAATTCACTCTAGCTTATTGAAGATTTTTCCATGGTTATTCAAGATTCAGGATCACAGACGGACACAGTGGTACCCAGTCATTACCGATGCTTGCTGTGTCTTACCACAGCCCAACCCTTAATATTTAGATGGAAGAGCAACATGAGTAATGACCTAGTTTAGAGAATTTCTAAATAAGCAGCAACCTCTCCCCCGTTACTGATTGCAGAGAGGCAGAGGCATATTGAACCGCATACCTATTACCGTTCAGGGACACATCATACTGCCATTCACAGGAGCCACTGAAACATTATTATTGCTCCCTTCAAGAGAAAGGTCAAGAAAGAAAGGAATTGCTTTATACCTGCAGAGATGAGGGTTGGGGCTTTTTTGAGGAAAAAAAAAAGGCTTTTTTTGTTCCCCTTTTTCTTCCTAAGAAAGTAGAATGATTCTGGACATTTTTACACAGAAATATATTAGTGCCTATTGTTAATAATAATAAAAAAATCATTTCTCAAGGCACATTATAAATGTATTGCCAGAGCATTTCACTTGCATGAGCAGCTAAGCCTGTCTATATGCTCGTACTGTCCCCAGTTACAGCAGCTTTTATTAATAACATAGCAGAGCTGAGAACCCTCATCTGTACTCAGCCAGAACCAGGCTCTCATTTTTCGTTAATACAACCAAACCCCATAATGTTTTCCCAGATCTAACTTCTCCTTGCCCCACACAGAAAAAGGAATGATCCGTTCTGACTGAAGACTTCTGCTGCCTTCATGTGGTGACGATGTTGCTGCGATGGCCGAATACTGCCCTCGTGCAGCCCACGCAAACCAACTGCAAAACATTGTCACAAATGTCAAACATCAAGAAAAGCCATAACCTGCTCAGAGCAAGCATTTCTTATAGAAGCAGTGGACATTTTTGCCTGATGAAAGGTTTAATGGAGTGGTCTCTTGAGCACAGACCCAGCTCCTCACCTGGTGTTTTCCAGCCAGGTTATATCAGAGTTTCTGCCCCCCAAACTCCCTTTGCTTTCAGTCATGCAACGGCTCAGTGGAGCATGTAGGTCTGCATGTTCCTCCAAGAGCAGGACCAGGCATCGAGCTGACCATAGGACAGGACTCCTCTGTTGGCCACATCAAGTTAATGTGACTGCACCTTTTTTCAGAGCACTAGAAGTAACTGGGATGTTAATGGTAGGTTTTAGTACAACAGGATTTAGAACAAATACATGGTTTGGGGAATTCAGAGAGATGAAAATATGTCCACCATCTCCTTGCAGCACAGGTTTACATCTCTTTAATTTTGCTTGCAGCAACTTTTCAAGCTTTCCCCACACTCAGCAAGCTCCATGAAGTCTACCTTGGACACCAAGAGAAGACCTTTTCTTGCTGTCCTTTCTGAGGCCTGGCTGTATTGGCTGTCTTTTGCCCTTTTGATTGGTCCCCCCTCATCTTCCAAGGTCTCCCTTTGCTGCTTCTCCTTCCAGAGGTCTCCCCTTGCCCACCACCTTCACTCATGCTCCAGGGAAGGAGCAACTCCCTTGCTCTGCCAGAAAGAACCACTTGACCCCAAAACAGCAGCCAGGAAGCCACTTTTCTTCCTGTTGCCCAGAGACAAGACTTTAAAAAGGCAATAAGACACAATAAAAGTGTTTATAAGGAGTGCCGGGCTTGAGCTCCTTCCACTTTTATTGCTCATTATTTAGCCTGCTCTTGGCATAACGCGTCAGGGCTCAACAAGAAAGGCTCCCGCATGCTGAACGCTGCTCAGACGCTGGATGGCGGCCAGGCCTGGTCCGGGAAGCCTTATCTCCACAGGCAAGACAAGAGAAGGTTAGAGATAAGGAGGGTTAGTAATACTGCCTGGATCTCAGTTCGTCTGCTGAAGGGTTTCCAGACTGGGACATTTGGCCATGTTCTGAACTGTAAAAAAAGAGAGAAAAAAAGGACTTTCTGTTTGTGTTTATTTATTTTTTTATATATATATATATCTATTTCTTTAAAAGGAAAGCCAGGACATGTTGCTGAGCAGCTGAAGCTTTATTCTTTTAAAATCTTTCCTTTTTGTAGCTTTTTATGTTACAAAATAAGAAAAAAACACTAAGTAATTCAGAAATGCCTGGATGACTTAGCCTTTTACATTTTGTTACTACTTTTATCCTGGTTTTAGCACTCTCTTCAAACAAGAAAACCCCTACCCATCCTGGAAGTCATTTTAGCAATGAGACAGCTGCTCTTTCCACTGGGAACCGGGCCCCCAATGATGAATTTTTACTTAATCTATAATACGTGTAAGAGGGTGTCGTGGTTTAACCCCAGCTGGCAACTAAGCACCCTGCAGCCGCTTGCTCACTCCCCCCACAATGGGACAAGGGAGAGAATCAGAAGAGTAAAAGTGAGAAAACTCATGGGTTGAGATAAAGACGGTTTAATAGGGAAAGCAAAAGATGGGCATGCAAGCAAAGCAAAACAAGGAATTCATTCACCACTTCCCATGGGCAGGCAGGTGCTCAGACATCCCCAGGAAATCAGGGCTCCATCACATGTAACGGTGACTTGGGAAGACAAACGCCATCATTCCGAATGTCCCCCCCTTCCTTCTTCTTCCCCCAGCTTTATATACTGAGCACGACGCCGTATGGTCTGGGATATCCCCGTGGCCAGTTGGGGTCAGCTGTCCTGGCTGTGCCCCCTCCCAGCTCCTTGTGCCCCTGGCAGAACTGAGAGCTGAGAAGTCCTTGGCCATTCTAAGCACTACCCAGCAACAGCTAAAACATCAGTGAGTTATCAACATTCTTCTGGTACTAAATCCAAAACAGCGCTATGCCAGCTACTAGGAAGGAAATTAACTCTGTCTCAGCCGAAACTAGGACAGAGGGCCATCGCCTGTGGTGGCAGAGGCAACATCTCTTTTCTTTGTGGAACTGGGATTGCAGAGAAGGCTGTAAATGAATTAGAAGGCAAACACAAGCTTTGCCATATGTGATTGGCCATAGGTTCAAAACACCACACAAATTAATGCTGAGGAAGGGACCTGTACTTGGGGGCCTGTAGTTGAACTCTTAAGCCAGAGATTTTGCAGTAATTAATTAACATTGCTTCCCTGTAGCAGCAGCCTAGCGAAACTCAGTGCAGGACCTGTAGTGGGGGAAAGTGATTTTATTTTAAAACATACGGCAACACTCTCACACCCACCTTCTTACAAGTGCCGTGCTGTGTGTTCAGATAGCCTGTATTCCTATACCCATGTAGATCCCAGCGCTCTGGCCAGGTTTCCTTGCAGCAACAGGAAGGAAAAGGGATGCTGGCTACCCAGCCCTCATCACCTCCTCACCCTTACGTTAGCCTCCAGGCACTGGTTTTGGATGAGTCTTTCTCGTACTGTTTTGGATCTGAAAATGGTTGTGTTCTTGTGCTTCTCCATTCTCTCCCACTACCGTGAAGCATTAGGATTTGCTTAATGAAGTATCTAATCTTTTTACCTGGCTGCTGCTGAAAAGGATCTGTCCTTTCCTTCTCGACATCACCTCTTAATCACCTATGTAGGTAATCTGTCCTTTTTTTTTTTTTTTTTTTAAAATTTTTCCTTCTTTTAGGATGTCCCTTGCTATAGGTTGCCTTTGTTACCTTTTCTGGGTGTCCTCATGGATTTCCAGCAGATGTGCTGGGAACTTAATATGCCACCAACCCAGGTGCTATCGGCACCTGCCTTTCCTACAGCCCATCTCCTGTCATCCCTCCTGGTTCTTCCACACCCAGATGGTCCCATGCATTTTCCATTTGGAGCAGTTTTAATGCTGCTATTACAAACCTCAACAATCCTAATGGATAAGATAGAGCTAACACCAAATTCTGTTTTGCCAGCCTCTTTAATTAAAAGCGAAAAAAAAAATAATCACCCCCTCAATGTTACAGCTGAAAAATCAGCCCCCAGCAACTAGGAAGATGCAATCACCCTATTTCTACTTCTTTCCTCAGGGCAGCACACACAGAAAATAGATACATTCTGTGAAAAAAAGCATCACATTGCTTATATTTTATCATCCCACTGCTGAGTTTTATGTATTTGATTTGGCCTTTTAGTCAATCTCTTGTAATTGCTTCCCCCCCCTCCCCAACGCATACACAACTGGATGCAGTTTCCTGCAGTTATTATCCTCCCGAAATTTAAACCTGTGCATATGATCCCAAGGTTAATAGAGGGCTTCAGAAAAGGAGGGAGAAACAGAACTGAGTGGCAAAACTCACAGCCTCAGCAGCCTTATTAATATATAAGATTTAGAAGGAAATCTTTGTGTAAAGCAACAGTGCAGGCTGCAGACCTACCCGATCTGCAAATGTTCAGCTTTTGCCGTATTCCTATTTATGCCTAAACACTTACAGGGTGAGGTGAGAGTGTCCCAGAACAGGCTCAGGATTTTAAGTGGGCTCAGGAGATTTGCCAGAGCCTTGATGCAGAAGTGGGGCTGGGAGCAAGAAGTGGCACAGCGGGACTAAGAGCTGAGTAGTGAGCCACAAGTCAGGAGATTGTTGCTTTGAGCATCCCAGCTTCCAGGTGAATTAACGGCCTCCCCGAGGTCACAGCATGGCTGCTTTCAGGAAGATTTACCTTCTGAGACACTGTAGTTTCCTTCAGTCATCAATGCTAATGAGAGGAAAAGTCTTAGGGAATCCCATGTACAGTCCAGACCAAAAATCCTATTTATTCTGGCTAAATGCTAAGCAGAACAAGAGAAGAGGCCATCATTTTGTATTATATTACTGTCACAAGTGTTGAGTAAGTAAAGAGAGTAATACAAATGGCAATTAAATGAGGTTTTAAAAAATCCATGCTGTATATATTGTATTTCCATTGTTAAATACAATCATAGGAATTCTGTACAGTTAGTTAATATTTTTGGAACTTTTTCCCATCTTGCATGCAGAGCATCAGGGTTGGAATTGCTGGACATTTTAAGAATGCAAAATGTTTTCCAAACTTCTGAAATCTCCTAGGGCAAAGATATCACTTTTAATATCTGTGGTGCTTATGACAGTACTTAAAATTTATCACCTGTCATGTTGCTAAAGTGATACCAGCCTTTCCACACAGCCCTTAAAAATATTCTCTATTTAATGAGGTCAGTCAGAGGTCCCAGGGATCGCTTCAAGTATAAACATGCATATACACCTTTAAAGTGCAAGGAGCAGAATGTGCTTGGTGAAGAAAGAGCTAAACCATCAGCCTAGTGAGACGTTACTAGGAGAGATAGATATTAATTTAGCTCGTGCATCTCATGCTAAATAGCATCTGCTGGATGAAGTCAGCTGATCCAAATGAAGCAATTAGGAGTAATTGGCAGAAGTGCATGTCAGCGTCTTTCCTCTTACAGATACAGAAGAGTTCTGCATATGCACATGCCTGTTTCTCTACAGCCTGCACAGAAAGCCTTCAACTTCTCCTCCTGCCCCACCTGCCATTCAGAGGGAACTGATAAAAACTGATGCTCTGTTAATGTCCTGCACCTGACCACCTCCTAATCCTGCTGGTCATTAGTAACTTCCCAGCTGCCATCAAATGCTCATTTTTTTTGAAACCTAAACATGCTCACCCACTGCTTCAGCCTACAGCACATCCAAAGCCATAGCAACCAGCAGAGAAACCTCAGCTTGCTTGAGCTGCGCTCCCCAACGCCTTCTTCTCATCACACCAGGTACCCTGGCTCTCAGTCAAACAAGGTGCGAGCCCTTTCACTTAAAACTCACTGTTCAGAAGGGGTGGCCCACTATGTTTTATTCTTTCATGCTGTAGTCAAAGCTTCCAGCTTTTCTTTGGTTATCACATGCTGCCTGTATTGTTCAGGATATAGAAAGGAGTTGCTGGTTTTTTTTAAATAGGCTTGGGCTCTCCCTCAAAATTTCATATTCAAGGTCCAAATTGAGATCAACTTTTTTTAAGATACATCTACATGCATAATGCACTGTGGTAGGGGAAACCAGAGTTAGCAGTGAATCAGTCTGGGTACAAAAGCATTAGCATGCACAGGCTTTCTGACCTAGCTAATATGCTCTATTTTACAAGGGGATATTTTGATTACAGACAACCATTTTATTTTTCTGTCTTTTATAAATGTCCCTACATCCTAAAAAAAAAAAAGTAAGATTGCATTTTGTATATAAAAATACTAACTACTTTGGCCACATATTATTCTAACAGAAGATTACCAAGGAAGTCATCTTCTCCCCCTGAAACTGGGACCTGCCTCTAAGCCACTCCTATTTAGGCATGTCAAGAACAGCAAAGACCAGTGCTACATTAACCAAGTACTGTGTTGCAGCAGAGTTTCACCTAGAAAGAAGCATTGAATTCCAAGTGTTGCAATCCCCCTCAGTTCTATTTTTCTACCTTGTATAATTGAAAGAAACAGGGCAACAGATTAGCAGAGAGGACTTCAGCAGCATTAGTGGGGAATTTTCTTCACAGAAAGGGTTGTCAGAATCTGGAAGGGGCTGCCCAGGGAGGTGGTTGAGTCCCCCATCTCTGGAGGTATTTAAAAGAAGGATAGATGAGGTGCTTAGGGACATGGTTTAGTGGTGGGATGGCAGGGTTAGGTTAACGGTTGGACTCGATGATCTCAAAGGTCTTTTCCAACCAAAGCGATTCTGTGATTCTATGAATTAGCCAATTTACTCAATGAATTGTCCCATATCCACAGCAAGGACTCCTAGACTCCTGGACAACTTTGCTTGCTGCTGCTGAGAGAATCTTGGCCTCAGCTGAATGATTCCTAGTTCCTCTCCCCTCTCATCCTCCTTCCCCAGCAGTTTAAATCCTGCTAAAGTAAAAAGTTTTGACAGGAAGCTCAAAACTTAAGATAAGCACTCAAAGAACCAACTACTTCCACAAATACAAACTCCTATAGGAGTGGGGTAATTTTTATTGAACTCCAAGATGATCGGTTGCAAAGCACAGCAATAAAACCCAGAACTAGAACATTTAGTAACAGCCTGAAATAGAGAATTGATTTTTACTGTCATAGGGTTTGACATGCAGTTTTCGCAGGACACTTAAAGCTTTAAAATTTCCTTTTAATCAGTGTAATTGCCTATTTCCTCCCCAATACACACTTATGTTCTAAATTGCAGTGACTTCCTGATTTCTGAGAAGGCACTACAGTGTCCTTTCAGAGTCGTTACAGATTATCATAGCAGATGCTTCCCTCTCAGATCTGAAGTTCAAGATTGTCCATAGAAGAAAATGCCACTGGTGACTGAAGATGCATATCCAGTGATGAGTAACTATCACCACTTTACCAAAGCAGCCGTTGCGTTCTAGGTGATCTACTGTCAGACTTGAGAGGAAGCTTTCAGTGCACAGAGCAGAGCTAACAGTGTTCATCCTCTTACCTAGGAAACTGTTTGCTCTGTTCTGGAAAATTTCATTAAAGATTCCCTGTTCAAGCTAGGGGACAGATTTTATCTGCAGTTTCTAACAAACTGTGTGTTCTTATGGCTGGGGACAAGGCACTGGATGGATGAAGACCTCTGTGTTTATAATTTTGGAATAGGAGTTGCAGCCACTGCAATGCTTTCAATGGCACATTCATCAGCGCCACGGCGGATTCTGAAGTAACCGTCTTCTCCCCACGAGGTGCCCCAGCTGTTCTTCACAATCCAGAACTTCTCACCGCTTTTTGGGTCTGTACCATAGCCCACCAGCAAGACAGCATGATTGGTCAATTCAAAAGGATTGAAGTCATCCTGCAGACCAGTGTGATGGTAGATCCCCTCTTTATAAAGCATGAAATCACTATAAACCTCAAAGGCAACAGCCATCGGTCCATGCAGAACAAGCTCAAGTTTCATCAGGGCTTCATTGCAGCCTCCATAGAAGCCACCGACATAGTGGTACTCAGAAGTGTAGTAGTGGTAACAGCTGCGCTTGAAAGTGCATGGAGAATCTTGGGCTGTGTAAGGGAAGCAGTCCTCTTCCACCACTCCAAAGTCTTGGACATACTTTCCAGCAATGAGGTATGGGAAGCCACCATCACAACCTAAACAAAAAAAAAAAAAAAAGTACCTGCTTATTCCCTTGAGGAGTTATTTGATGTGGGAGACTGTCCCACTCAAATCTTCTGGAATACTTGGATACAGTACTGAACACAAACTGCAGTGACCTCAGATAATCCTAGTATTTCAGTCAGCTATCGCTAGCTTCCTGAAACACTCAAGACAAAATTCACATCAGTGGGAGCTATACTGTGAACACTAATGCATGGACCACCTTCTCATCAGATTGCTCCTGCCACTCCCCATCAGGAAGAGCAGTTAGAACAGGTCTTGTTTTACTGCATGTAACTAACACAGGTACTGTCCTTTGGAAAGCTTCAGTCATTGCTTTTGCTCGTCTCACCCTCCCCATATGCTCCTCCTCCCTCTGAATATGCTTTTGGGAAGATATTTGGCTCCACTTTTTGTAGGCATGCATTGCAATTTAGCTATATTTTTAGCCCTACTCTTTAGATATTCCCCATCTTCCAGGTAGATCTACCTAAAATCCACTAACATCCTGAGCATGAGGCCACCTACTCCTGGTTCAATTTGTCCTTACAGTCAGGTGGGCTGACGACTCTGCAATATTGTCTGCAATCTTTCAAGAAAAGAAGTACTATAAAGTATAGCCTGCCAGATACTTCACAAAAAGCTAAATTGTGAGTGATGAGGAAGGCATGGAAGTTTTTAATATACAGTGTCCTTCTGCAGCATTATTGTTACTGAAAGTTATCTTTGTATACACCAGTGTACTTACCCTGAGAATACTGGCTGCAAGACACAACCTGCTGAGGACTAAAGATCGGTTTCTGAGTGTTGTTTGTGAGGATACGTATTCTTGATTCCAGCATGCCCATGGAAGAAAATGCGTAACAGCTGCCACATGGGCCTGAAGAAAAAGGAACCACAAAAAGCAGTCAGGAACACAGACAAGGCAAGTCACCTGCATTCAGGTACAACTCTTGCTGGAGTCCACTGAAAAAAGTCAAAACCTACCAGACAGTGATTAGAACTTGAAGGCTGATAGAGCAAAACCTTTAAATATACATTTAGCTCTTAAGCATGCAAATAAAAGAACCAGTTGTAATAACTTTTGAGGGAACACTGAGCTTATTCAATATGAGACAATATAATGCTCTTAAATGATACTACTGAAGAGCTATGCTATTCCTTCAGAATGAACCTAGAGGGACCACATTAGCAGGGCTGAGAAGGCTCATAACCTACTGTCTCAGACTATAACCCTTTATGGAGCCCATATGCTAAGGGGCAATGAACTATTTTAAGTGAATGCTGACAATATTGTTCTAGATTATTTCGACCCATCAGTGGATTTAATGCTGTAACTTCCAGCTGAAGAAGTATTCCACCTCTAGCACTGCCCCTAAAATAACTGACTTTGAGAGTCTAGTGGTATAAATAGCAGGTTTAATATAGTGGATTCACCCCAGCATTCCTTAGTTCCCAAGGGTATAGAATTTTTACACTGGCTTTTCAGAGGCAGCTTAATCTCCCTTCTATTTCCTGGCAGAGAGTTAAGTCTCCTTACTTTTGCATCAAAATTTAGTATTGCTTCTAGTTTTAGGCCTCTTCACTCCCTAGGAGCTTCCTGTAACACATTAAAAACCTTTGGAAGTGGAATGACAAGCATCACAGGAAAGGACAATTACTTGGATCAGGTCCTATTTTATCTACTGATTGTCACCAAGGTGCCTGATTTTCTTTTGTTTCCTGACAGCAGGAAAGTCAAATATCGCAGAGCTATGAAAAGGAGGGAGGCTTGAGGAACAAAACAAAATACTTTCTCCTGAACTGTGTAGGTGTATAAAAGCAGAGCTATTACAAAAGCCAGACTTTGTGAAATTGCACCTTCACTCAGTTAGACGTATCTCTGAAGAGAAGGGGCAAAATCAGCCTGAACATGAACAGTCTTTGCCCAGCAGGGCAAACTGAAGCAGTGAAAGGTACCTCCCACTCATTGTACAGTCACAGCATCTGAGCTAGGCCACGCTGCAGAACACTTCGTTGCATTTTGTGTGCAAAAATGTAAAAAAAAAATAATTAACACAACCATTTTGGTCTGAAGATGTTGGGATGGCTGCTAAACTTCTTTCCTGTTACCACAGTGGTATTTGTGAGGCCCATAGCATGACAACCACACCATATCAGCAGAGAGCCAACACAGCTGCAAGAGCAGTTGCTTTTCTGAGATTTCTCACAAACTCTCTTCCAGAGTCAAGTAAAGCTTCAGCCACATCGGATTCCAGTCACTCTTCTGCAAAGGGCTGTTACATTATGAGGAGTAAGAAGGAGACGCAGAACACCTAGTGAAGAATCAGCTGACCAGGCTTTTCACCTACTTTGTTCTGCAGAAAAAGCTTGCAGAAAGAAGTCAGCAAGAAATTGGAACTGCATTCTACAGCTAACGAAGTCTGTAGGTTCCTCTTCTTCCCCCAGTAAAGCTGATAATGAGCAACAACAGGGCTATCTTCAAAAATGACACCTCTTGGCTCAAAGGCGCAGTTACTGCTCTATAAACAACCAGAGAACTCAACCTTTACTTTCTTGCCTATAGGAAATACTAGCAGGGATGCTAACAGGCTGGCACTAAGTATTACAGTCCAAGACAACCGCAGTTGCACAAAGCCTGCCATGTCTCACGGTAGTCTACAGCAATTGTACATTTCCCTTTTAATTCTTGTCCACTTCAGCTGCTGTATTTTTTTTCCTCCTTAGGTAAAGAGCAGTGACTCCACCAGCATGTGAGATCTGGGAAGCCATGATCTTTTAATTCATACAACTGTCTCTGCATATGCCACACAACTGGCATCTTACTGCTTGCAGCCTTCTTCCCCCATGGCATTTTCTAATTAGTCATCTAATAATCTTAATGACATACAGCTCAGACTTTCTAATACCATCATTTTAATGAAGCATTGATATCCAGTGCCTCAGAAAACCATACAAGCAAGACTTAATTTGTATATTAGTATGTCAGCACTATTTTGTACAAGGTCATCTTTTGTAGGTTTTGGGGTATTTTTTTGTAAGCCTGAAAGCTAAAGTTCTTATTTAATGGAGCAGAATTCCCCCGAAATTTAACATAATCAGCATGGATTCTCAAATTACAGGAAAAGTGTAGGCAGCTTTACTATTGGAAGCAACAGACTAGTTCTCTTTTAAAGAAACTTTAGAGCAACACAGTGGAGAAAGGGTAAGTTTGGGACCAAGTGTTCAGCTGTCTGGAAGGCAAGAGAGCCCTTGGAATATTCACAGCTCATACCAGGAGATAGTACAGGACTCACACGTACATAGGACCGTGGCATATCCTGTTGCAATCTTTCAGTGATGCTGCACATCAGCTTATGTGCTAGAACTCCCTCAAACCTTCCTATGCTTCTTCTGCTACCAGGAGTCCAGCTGAAGAACTAAGCCATAAATAAGGGACCAGTGATTTAAGTGATTCCCTCCCCACCATGCTAATGTTATGTTCCCTTCCCCACAAAGCTGCAACCAGGCAGCTATCAGTACATGCAAATTTATTTGGAAATGGTGGATCAGAGAAGGGACACATTAACCAAGTCTGCCTCCTGGCCTCCAGTATACAACTATCCAATTCAGGTATTTCACATCACACTGCTATGAAAGCTCTCCCTATAGAATGAACATGTACTAGAATGGTATCCTTCTAAGTCTACTTTGAGCTAAATACTTGCCTATC
Organism: Egretta garzetta; assembly: GCF_000687185.1. Lineage (NCBI taxonomy): Eukaryota > Metazoa > Chordata > Aves > Pelecaniformes > Ardeidae > Egretta > Egretta garzetta. Next base: position 134,255 of record NW_009260139.1, read on the forward strand.
ACAGGGGCAAAGGAAAAAATAGTTTTTGCGAGTTTTTTATGGCAAAAAAAATAGTTTTTGCAAGTATTCTATATTTATCAATGTCCACACTTTTCATAGTGACTTGACACCCCTTGCAACTAGCCATTTAAGTAACTCCTACAGTTACTGAGGCGATAAGATTTGGAGGCAGTATAAACAAATTTCATGGGTTTGTTTTTTAAAGCTCAGTTCTGTCAGCATGCAGAAAACCATGACTGAGACTGTTTGGACAAAACTTGACAGCTGTCTTTATGCAGGGCACTGTGGTAATTGGCTTTCACTCCAGCAAAAGACACTGCTGTTTGGATAAGCCGGTACCACCTTCTCTTTTGGCACAGTGTTGTCAGCCAGGACTCTACCCAGTTTCTGCAGGTTATTCATAGTAAAGATGCAATCTGTCAATTGCAAGACACTAGACAAAACCTTCTTGTTAACAGCAAGTTACAAAGTATGTCAAAGGAGCTCTAGAGCATTTCATTCAGGTTTTTTTTTTTTTTTTACCTTGATTCCGAACAGGGCTGACATAATTGACACCATTCACATTTCTCCAGTCCCAGGACTCTGGCAAGCTTGAAACTTTTTTGAGTAACTCAGGTGTTAGAGGTGCAGGCTTTGGTCTAAAGAGGAGAAAACGCTTTTGAGTAACTGATCACACTCTAGGCAAGCAAACAATCATGTAATGCTCTGTTGTCATCTTCTGGCTTCTACTAGTTGCACTTACTTCATGCTGAGCAATTTGAAATAGTCTCCATCTAAGCTGA
>NW_009260139.1:135103-144288 GCF_000687185.1 Egretta garzetta
ATGAACTATCCACAAGCTAGTGAAGTCAAATACTTTTGAACCACTCTGAAGTGCTGAGGTAACTCTCAGCAACTGTAGCAATGCAGCTCTGCAACAGCTATTTTACACCTCTGCCATCATGACATATGGAGAATATCTGACTGCAGAAGGCACCTCACCTTGGCAGCATGTACTGACATCAACTACAGACTGTTGAATTCAATAACTACAGTCCACTTGCCTCAGACTTCCCTGGAGCTGGAGCAAGTTTTTACTGTGACTGTTGAAGTAGTATTGAATGTTCCTTGTCCTCATCTACCACTTGCAACCAAGTGATGCTCATGTATCAGCAAGCCAAGAGCTTCCTGCATTCAGCCTTCACATAACTTGATGTTTGTCCCATAAGTCATGCATCAAGTGTCATTCACAAACACCAGTCACTGCAGTCTGTTCTGAAAACATGAGAGGGCCAACAGAATACTGTCATGGCACTATATGGGGCACTCTCAGGGCTACTTCATGCTTCTTCACCGAGACACTCTACTCCCGGTAGAGGACCCCGGTTGCAGGCATGGCAAATTAAAATAACTAGGAAATTCCCTCAGAAAATCTTTATTATTCGTGTTTAATAGAAGAATGTGGTTTGCTGCTTTTTAATTGCAATTATGAACTAGCAGAACCAAGGAGATGGTCAAGCAGAAACTCATGACTATGGCAGGCAGCTGATGGGTAGACAGGATAGCGAGATGACAACCGAGACTATCTCCACTTCTTCCCTGCACATATGAATTCAGCAGCAAGCTACTGGGCAAGATTAAAAAGGTAGATGACCCTATTTGTTTCAACTGCTTGAGATAACAGATGCTCAGAATAATCATTCAAATGAAGAAATATGTTGGCATTCCATCAAAATGAGCTGGAAGGCCTTGAAACTTGATTAAACAACTGAACTGGAAGCCAAAACACAGCTAGAAAGAGCCAGAACAAATACAAGCAGATTCTTTGCAGCAGTGAGGTTTATGTCAAAACAAAAAGGCCTTAATACCTTGGAGCTCTGGAATAGAGACCCCCAGCTCTTCTAGTTAGTTCTTCCAGGGCAAAGTTTTCATACTCCTTGTATCTTGTTGCTCTCCATGATTTCTGTCGAGCATTGATAGCATTCACAAAGTCAAAGTTGTGCACATAACGTCTGCTTGAAAGTCTGCAAACAAGCAACCAAATTAAATAGTAAGAAGAGGGCTGGGATTGAAAAGTAAAGGTGTTATCTAAACTGAATATGGAAAAGACTAACTCTGGAAGTATCTTCTGGTAGGTACTGGTAAAGAAGCATGCAATCACTGGATCAAGGCAAGGTTTCTGAAGTTTGAGACAGTAGCTAGAAGGCTACAATCATCTTCTTCAGACATGACAGTTTTGTAATTGGGCTTCACCACAGACTGAAGGGGAAAGTGTATGATGTGATGGGCACACCCTCCTCTGTGCATTCAGGTTTATTCCCAACATTATCACTGGCGTTAACTTTTCCCTCAGTCACAGAATTCATTTTAGCTGAAAACTGAAGCACAGTTACCAAATGTTTTATTCCAGTAAAAGGTCACTGATCTGTTGCTTACCTTCCCCTGGGCTTCTGGAGAGGTAGCTCGTTTGTGTGAACATCTGAGGGAGATGAAGAAATCTTCTGTCCACTGAAACAAGCCCAGTTGTGGCCAAGTACATCATGTACCCATCCTGGTAGAGTCTCATTACAGTAGCTGGTTACATTCTGGCCTTCCTTTTTGTACTGTAATGCAAAAAAGTTATGCTTGTGTTGAGTAAATGCATTTGTTAGCATAGGAGTAGTCCCTACTGACCCAGCTGCTTTTTGCCTGCGTTTCAGAGGAAGTGGCCAAACATACATTCCAGATCAACCAGCACCATGTTTGATTTCAAGACAAAGCAGCATCAAAAAAAGATTATGCAGATAAAATAAACTGATCTTTATCAAATTGCTAGAGGAGATAAACAGATGGCAACTTGCACTTTTAGCAACATAGCACACGTTAGTATCAGCTAACAGGTGCTAATTGTTTGGGTTCGACAGTTACTTTCTAGGCAAAATGAAAAGACCTCTCAGTACTTATCCCTTCTCTGCAAGGCCCTGCGGTCTCTTGCACCAAATATGTGACTACTCAAACTAACCCTGGACTGCTGCAAAAGTTTGAGAAACAAAGACTCATGGCAGCCTGAAAAGCAAACAGAGAGGATGGCAAACACAGCATTTCTGTTTTAGAAGTCAGAACTGAAGATGAGACTTCCTGCAACTGCTTTAAGTTTGAGCTGTGGTGGAAGAACATCAAGAAACAACTCCACCTGAACTATCAAAATGAGAAATTGTGATCCACTGAGAGCAACTCACTTGAAGTTGGCAGCAAGGGGAGTATTACTAAAGTCCCAAGTCCTAATGCTTCCTTATTCAGCCACAGCATTTCACCACTGAATAAGAGTAACAAGTTAATCATACAGTAAAATGTGTCTTCATACAACAGCTAACATAACACTTTGCCCAGCTGCGTAAATTTCCTGGATTAGCAATTCTTCGACAGCAGAGTGTGCTGGGGGGGCAGAAAGATCTTTACTCATCTCTTAAGGTTAAAGTCTGTGTTGTATTAAGCTACACAATAGCCTGAAGATCCCAGGCAAAAGCTTTAACTTGACTCTTCCAATCACACAAATCACTTAAAAGGAATCCAAGTTTCCTAGTTCAATCCTACTTTACTGAATCCCATCCCATTTGAGTTGTACACATACAATGATAGAGGGATTTTGTAGCTATGTTTCAACAAAATGCTTGCTCAGCCTCTTCACTGAAGAAGGTGGTGGCTTGCAGTGACAGAAATGCCTCAAGATGGAAAATAAAATAAAGGTTTGTGACTATGTCAAGGCTCTGCGGGGAATCTGAAGGAGAACACACAGTGAAATAATTAAGTCTCTTAGTCAGAGGGATAAAATTAAAGGTTAATCCTCTGACTGTTTTCAAACAATGGGAATTTGCTTTGTCCCCAGTTTGGAGGTTGCAGAGGCAATCACATCTACACCCTTGGTTGTCCAGCAAGGTAAGAGTGTTTATTGACTGGAGCAGGATGGAGGCAGTAGAAGGCTGAGCTGTTACCTTGTTCTATTCCTCCTCTCTTACTGTGCAAGATAGGAAGTCACTACACTTGGCCAAATACCAAGGGCAAAGTCCACAGATGGCTTTTGAGAAATACCCTCTTCAGAACCAGCACTGCTAGAAATCCAGACACTACCAAAAGCAACAAGTTATTAACTTTACATCAATAAGTTACAGCTTTATTTGGCTCTACATGGTAGTGTAAATAAATACCTATCTGTCTTGTCTATCCAAAAGCTGCTACAGATTAAAACCAAGCACAATCATTCTTGTTAAGTACAGGCCTTCAATCTGAATACTTGAAGAATACTCAAGGAAAAGGCCTGCTCTGCGCAACATTCAGAGGCAGGTCCTGCCTAGCATGGAGAATTATATTGAATCATAACAAGTGGAACAGTGGGACTTATCTTCACAGAAAAAAGAAAATGAGTTATCTGCTAATTAGCAAATTAAAATGACAACTTGCCTTGGGTTATTTTTTATTTGTTTTCCCTAGAAATCCCTCTCCTTTTTTTGAGATTAAATTTATTGCTTTTTTTATGATGTAGATAACCAGAGTAGTATTCACACTCTTTGTGCAACTTATTTTTCAGGAAAGTGAATTTAGTAAGTTTCTTATGCTGTTCTTTCAGTTCAAACATACCAACAAACCTAGGAAAGGTATAAGGGGCCAGTCAGTGGCAGTGTTTCAAGACAGACAAGAGACAGAAACCCCAAACAATTTCAGACAGTCTGTGTGGTAGCCTAAAATTATGCAATTCCTCTGCAGATATCTTTTTGTAGACTGGCAGATAACATGCTACTGCTGAACTGGCTTTGAAAAGTGGAGATGGACCTTGAGACTATAGCCTAGTAATGGCATCTGGATAAAGGGAATTTGGGCTCGAAGAGCCATTTTCAGCTAGGAAATGGTAATATACACATAAGGTCCCAGTTTGCTTTTCCCCCCCTCCAAGTTCTAATTTAGCACCAGTGATGTAGAGAAGTGGATGAGAACCCTTTAAAAAACCCCAGTACCTAGGCTTAATTTCTACAACCTAGTTAACTCCCCAAAGGGCCACATGTTAGAGGAACTAAAATGGGACAGCAAAGTCATCGGTGCCATGACAATGACACCCACTGCTTACTACCTACCAGAAGGTACACTGTCAGATTAGTATTTCATTGCTAAAACCACATGCGGTATTTCTTACTGTGACCAGAGAAGGGCTCTGACAGATTAGATCTAGCAAATTTGACTGTACCAGTTTCAGAGGACCTACAATGGAATATATGTCTGCCCAAACAACGGTCACAGAGGCATGACTAATTTTGGTTGCACCAGTTCAGCACAGCACCATTGCATGAACAACTGCTGACTCAGGTAGGTGCAAATTACAACACCAGACTCAACCGAAGCAGCCATGCCACGTGATAATTTCATCAGCCAATGCTCACATCTGCAGCATTAAGTAAGCTCCATCCAATGATCTGACCAATATGGAACAAATCCCGTAGAAAGGCACCCAAAATACATTCACAGTTCAGATTCTGATGTTTGAAAACATTAAGCTTTAGTGCTATTCAAATGCGTGTTTTTCCTCAAGTCTGACAACTCATTTGACTTTGCCTAATGCTAGAATTTAGCCAAAGAACTCCAACATTAACCTTAAAAGTCATTGTGGACCTAAATTTCAAGGCTTGCTAATAGATACCTGAACCTAGGTAAGCTTTTTGGTACAATATACTTTTAGTGAAGTCTTTCCTGTGTTGGTCATCATGACACAATCTAATTGCATGTTCAATTCTAATCCTGCTAAAAAAATGGAATTGTTTAAAGCTTTCTTTAATTTTTTTAATCTAAGGAAAGCAAGAAAGGATGGAGACCTTACTGGACACAGCATTTTAACAGGGATTCAGCGGTGCTACATACGTAGGCTGCCATCCCATCCTTTTACATCTATTGTTCTCAATTTAAGGAAAGTTCAGGCAGTAAACCAACTTGGGTTCCAGGAGGCAGCTCTACCCGATACATTAAGCCTAGTGGAAAGACTTACCACTCATCATCAAATTTACAACTGTGCCTATATATTTTAATACGGGAAGCACATTCTTAGTTAGAATAGGATTGCAGACATGCTACTGTACAAAAATACAGACAATTATATTATCAGAGCTGCGTCTTGCTACCTGATACAAAAATGCAAGCAAATATAAACTACAGATGTATTTTCTTTCCTCTAGGGAACATTCTGCCATTCAGATTTACACTTTAGGGAAGCAGCAGTTGCCAGTTAAGTAAGCCCAACCAAGACACGTTAGAAATGAACTTCCAATTGATTTGCAGGATGACTAAATAGCATTAGAAACTAATTGTTTTAGTATCATGGAATAAAATGCATTCTTTTTTTTAACATTCTAAAACTTAAGCATTAACTACTATCACTTGTCTAGGCTGGTTATTTCAGAAGGGAAGTCATAGAATCATAGAATCACTTTGGTTGGAAAAGACCTTTGAGATCATCGAGTCCAACCTTTAACCTAACCCTGACATCCCACCACTAAACCATGTCCCTAAGCACCTCATCTATCCTTCTTTTAAATACCTCCAGGGATGAGGACTCTACCACCTCCCTGGGCAGCCCATTCCAGAGCCTGACAACCCTTTCGGTGAAGAAGTTTTTCCTAATGTCTAGCCTAAACCTGCCCTGGCGCAGCTTCAAACCATTCCCCCTCATCCTATCATCTGTTACCAGGGAGAAGTCCTTGATTTTAACCAAATTTGGCGGTGCTGGGGAAGAGAAAAGATGTGACAAAGACATCACCAAGTCAGTCTGGAAAGTATTAGTAACTTGAGTACTGGAAATACTACAATCTATTTCTTTCTTTTTGCTGAAGTAGTGCAAGTGTTTCAGTATGAAAAAATGCCAGAAACCTCTGGGTTTTGCTAGAGGACATCTCAAAAGTTAAAGGGACAATGAGAATCTTATGAGACTGTCTCCCTTCAAAGTGGTAGTCTTACTGTAAAATAAATACTACAAAGGTATCAAATAATTGAAACAAGTTAGCCTCAGCTTTCCTTTCAGCCTCACTCTAGGTTTTTATGTTCTGCTGTTCCTATTTCTTTTGCCACCCCTTGGGGGGGGGGGGGGGGGGGGGGGATCTCGAGCCTTGTATCTTGCATAGCCCTACACAATCCTTGTATCATCCAACAGAAGCATGTGCTCAAGCTTCTGCTGAGAGTCAGTGCGCTAACTTCACATCAAGTTCAGTATAGGGATGTTTCAGCAGCACACATTAAATAAGAGACAAGAGCACTCCCATAAATCAACAAGGCAGAGTAACTGTGACTTGTGAGAAGCAGAATACAAGAATGCAGTAGGATGCCACATTTAACTTGGCAAGCCTTGAGGGACAAGTCTATGTACAATAACAGTTAGAAATAAAACAGTTAGAGCTTATTTACTTAAGCTATTAAAGCAAACTGAGGAAAAAATACATTGATAAGCTCACCCAATGCACTCCTTTGGTATAGAAAGTAATTTCCCCACAGTCCCCAGGTAAAAGAACAAATAACTTGTAAAGGCAGCGAGGCCCTATGAAAGTTTTAGTGGGCATCTGTTCAGTAACCACAGGAACAAACGGCTGTTCAAAACTCAGTGAAACATGCATGGTCATGAAACAGTGTGTCTATATCCATGCACTACAGTAGCTCTGATAAAGCCACCATTTAGACAAGCCCACAGCATTCTTCTTAGTAACTGTTAGTTTCATTCTTTAACATTAAGCAAAAATACCCTGCAAGTTCAGTTTGCACCAGTTGCACTTTATGCTTGAAATGCATGAAGTACTGCGTTGGCTCAAATACCGCCGTTCATCCTAGCAACTCCATCCTCTCTGTTCAACAACAGCATATAAGGAAAGTGCAAAAGGATCATAGTAGGTAAGTTGGGATGTTTTATCTGCCCTGTCACCATGATGAGGTTTTAGCCACATAATTTAACTTCAGTGCAACATAAACAGAACTTGAAATTTATGAGCAGCCCTTAAGCAATGAGTATTTTCCTGACAAGCCCAAACCTAGAGCAATGGAAGATGTGCAAAGCTTTATGTGTTATGGCTGCTCCGGTATCTGTAAGCATTCTCAGAAGAGCAGAACTCTAAGCACGGCATGAGACCAACTTCAGAGTTTTATTTTCTGCCCAATTATTACATTATAACAACTGAAATAAGAATCAATATTTTTAAAGTGGGGAGTAATGATTTTGCTCTTCTGCAACAACACATGAGCGTGAAATCTTTCTTCTGGAAACCACTACCACAGACTGCTCCATGAACCAAAAAGTCATTCCAGAACCAAGCTGTAACTCCAGAACAGCATTCACATTGGAAGGTTATTTCAGAGTGAAACTAAGCAATTTTACCAAGTAGTAAAAAACAATAGCAAATTCCTCCATATTAGGTCTGTACCTTCTTGCTGAAAAGCAAGAGACTGCCAAAGATAATTCTCCCTTCCCATGAATACCAAAGGAACTTTGTCTAATGACTTTCCACATTCCCAGTAGCTATCAAGTCTAAGCAATATTCTAAGGGATTGCTTTTATGCTTTCCTCTTGCTGCCTTTCCAAGGAGGAAGGCCCTCACCAATTAGCATTCTGCCCTATTTTACTCCAAGGGCTTCTAGATTACAACCAACACTAAGCAAATGAAGCCTGCTACATTTACATTACTTCCAGGTGCAATCGGTAGGAGTATATTAAACAATAGGCAATCATTCTTCAAAAACCTCTGAAGCATGCATTGAGCAGAGTATATTACTTGTCCTCTAGAAGCTTTACAGTAAGAGATGACGGAATAGGTCCTAAAAGAGTGTTAGCTGCATTTGATAGAAAAAACAGTTTTAGTTTATACCAGGACTAGGTATTTTGTATTTCTATTTCCTATGTAATACAATACTTACTAGATTAAAAGCAAAAGATATTTAGATATGTCACCAGGTCAAGCAGTTCCTAAGGAACCACTTCTTCCCCTCCACCCAAGTCCCCACTGACAATTGTGAAATAACAGTTTTGCAGACAGGCAGCATTGCAAGTTGTTGCTTAATGAAGTCAACTAGATGTCTGCAGCAAAAAATGCATTTACTAAGAAGTGCTATGCTATTTCCTCATGCTTCTCGGCCATGATACTTGCATCTTGGTAATCTGTTGTTTCCTTTACAGCAGCAAAATTACAGAGAGGGTAACTGAATTGGGCTCTAATTCTCCCTATAATATTTAAGGAAAGAAGCCTTTAATTTAAGCATGTCTTGCTGATGGAATACCTACTACTGAACAGTAAGTCAAACAAGCTTGCTATTTCTCAATACCAAAAGCAACTGCAAAACTATCAATTAATCCATTTGACTACAAAGGGCTAAGACACATTCATGACCATGAATTGCAAGCTACTGTGCACTGCTACTGCTCAGATGTGTTTCCAATTTGTTTTGACCAGCAAGTTGGATCAGATGACCTCTAGAAGTTCCTTCCAGCCTAAATGATTCTATAACACAGTTTTAGTATATTAAGAGTACTCTAGCAAATCAATGCATTTACATTTTTGTGAACACAGAGGAATACATGAGATCAGCGCTTATCAATCACTTGACTTAGTGCTCATCTTCCAGGGATATATTTCACAAGGTATAGATAACAGCAGCAGCGCCTTCAGTGATGATCAACTGTCTTCAAGTCAGTGCCTAACAGCTCCATCTACATTCCAGAGCAGACCACTCAGTGATTACATTCCTCGCATTCAACAGCTAGTTTCATAATCAACACTTGTTTCAACTGCTCACCAGACTGGCTTGTCATGAAATTCTGTATTTCAGAGTAAAATATCAGCTTAAGTATTGCCAGTCCACTAGTTCAACTGTATTTCCCCTCAGATGAGTCCACCAAGGCCAGCAATGACTACTGAATTTCACCTGCCAGAGATGACACCTCAAGCCCAAGTTCATGGACAATACTACAACACACACTGCTCCACTGTCCTCAGGGAGGCCGCAAGTCCTGCCACTTTTCAGGCAGGCCCTCCTGCT
>NW_009260139.1:144333-147562 GCF_000687185.1 Egretta garzetta
CAATTCTGCCCAGCTAGAGTACCCTTCAGTATCTGTAGTTTTTACTGTATCACCTGCCAAACCTACGAGGAGTGCACATCACAGCAACTTAGTGTCACTACCTTATATAGATGAGAGAATGTCAATCAGGTATTTCTCTCTCACTTTTTGCTCAAATTAAAGTCTAAGACCCTGCCTTATGCAGAAGCATTCTTATTTTAAAAACTTACAACTGTAAGAGTGCACTGGTTTTGGAAGACAGTTAATTTACAGTAGCTCATATAGTGCCACATTTCATATTTCTGATGAAAACAGTGTTCATAACACAGAGACATTTTAGGTATTGCTGAGCAGTGCTTACACAGCATCAAGGCCTTGTCTCCTTCTCAGACAGCCCTGCCAGCGAGCAGGCTGGGGGTGCACAAAAAGTTGGGAGGGGACACAGCTGGGACAGCTGACCCCAACTGCCCAAATGGGTATCCCAGACCATATGACATCATGCTCAGCAATAAAAGCTAGGAAAAGGACAAGAAAAGGAGAACATGCTGCTCTCCTAAGTAACAGTTACACATGATGAAGCTCTGCTTTCCTGGAAATTGCTAAACACCTGTCTGCTGGTAGCAAGTAGTGAACGAATTCCTTAAGTTGCCTTGCTTGCATACACAGCTTTTGCTTTACCTATTAAAGGACTGTTGTGGTTTAACCCAGCAGGCAGCTGAACATCACACAACTGCTTGCTCACTCCCCTCCTCCCTCGGTGGGATGAGGGAGGAATTTGGGGAAAAAAGTAAAACCCATGGATTGAGATGAAGACAGTTTAAAAAAAACAGCAGAGTAAAAGAATAACAATAATAATGGTATGAGAATAGACAAAACAAGTGATGTACAATACAGTGGCTCACCACCTGCTGACTGATGCCCAGCCCGTCAGCTATTGCCACCCTGCATGGAATAGCCCCTTGGGCCAGCTGGGGTCAGCTGTGCTGGCTGTGCCCCCTCCCAGATGCTTGTGCCCCTAGCAGAACATGGGAAGCTGAGAAGTCCTTGACTGGTGTAAGCCACGCTCCGCAACAACTAAACCATCAGTGTGTTATCAACCTTCTTCACATACTAAATCCAAAACATAGCGCTGTGCCAGCCACTGGGAAGAAAATTAACTCTATCCCAGCCAAAACCACAACAAGTACCTGTATCTCAACCCTTGAGTTTTTATACTTTTACCCTTCCAATTTTCTTCCCCATCCCACAGGGGTGAGGGCGATGGAATTGTGAAGTGGCTGCATGGTGCTTAGCTGCCTGCCAGGGTTAACCCACAATGTAAGCAACTTCACCATTAGTCTTGTGAAACAACCTACACAGTCCTTTCCCTCAAGTTAAGTGAGCTCCAATCAGCACAGAGGAAGCTGCAGTTAGGTCAGAGCCTCATACATCATTTCTACCCAGTAAGGATTACAGTTCTCCTGGAGGAGTGGATCACTCACTTTTGCTAACATCTGGCAATACTGACTCAAAAATAGCTGCTGTGAAACAAACTATCTACAATGGCTCTCAGAAAGACAATTTAAAGCAGAAGTCATTTCTTTACCTTCCTTACTACCAGCCGATGTTCACAGATTCTATGCTTGGACAAGACCTGGGTGTTTACTATCAGCTCATCTGAAACCAGCCACAAGACCATGCTTTCTGAAACCACCAAGAAATGTCTCCTGCCAAGGGCTGCACTCGCTATCTGAGCAGTCTTGCAGCACAAACCAGCTGTCTCCCAGGTAGCAAAGTCACCCTGCAGAGACTGCATCAAGCCACCCTCCAGCTTCATAATGCCACTCATCAGGGACAGCAGTAGAGCACTCCTTAGCAAGTGGGTCTTTCCTGCCTAACCCCTGCCTACCAGCACTGTTTCCAGCTTGATCTGAGGTCATTAACAGGGACTGAGGACAACAGTATTACTCCAAAAGAACAATTATAAGCAGCAGGAAGGTTCCTTAGTTGTTAAAGTAGCATTCTGGAATAGAGTTTAAAGATCCTAGAAATCTTCCAGCAAGGAAAGCAGACGGCCTGAAGTTTTCATGCATTGGAGAACATCTTTAAGGAAAGATAAAACCAGTGATGTCTGCTATTTCACTTGGGTCCAAGGTGCCAGCAAGAAAAGTGAAAAAAAATTTCCAGGCCACTTAGCTTAGTGAAGGCCTTCAACTGCTTTAAGCATGCCCAGAAGGGAAAGCAGCAGCACCTGTAACACAATTTTCAGATAATGCCCAGGGTGGAATATAAATACCCCTTTCCTCCCTCTACTCCCTACCCAGCCACTGATAACTGTTTCCTTACATTAAAAAAAAGTCCTGTATCTGGTAATCCAGGCAAACCTTCGAGCCAAAGATAACCAAGAGTCCCAACTGCCCCACTGTGGCACTCAGGGACTAAGGAGAAGCCCAACTACAGGCCACTTTAGCAACAGTCAGTCACACAGAACACACCAAGTTAACTCACCTTAAAAAAGGCAAACCACTTGTAGTCATTTATCACAATTTCAAAGCCTTGATTGTAAATCAAAGTGAAGAAACCATAGTTCCCCAGACTATCCTGAGCCACATCTAACTTCTGAAGATTCACAAACACCTTTCTTTCCACAGGCCCTGCAAGAAATAAAAACATTATTCCATGATTATTGCATGGAAAAGACAAAAATAAAAATAGTACAAAGCATGCCGTAACATTTATTTTATTCCAAAAGATGTTAAAACACACTTGTTGAATACAGTCTTCTGTGAAAAGATACCAAACACACACACTTCGGGGACTTTACTTACCTGTCAGTGGGTCTACATGCTCATTTTTTCCACTGCTAGACAGCATTTGCACATTTAATTAGCGACAGCACCAAACTGCTGTTATTGGGAAACATCAGCTTATTTAAACACAACTTGCTCTAAGGCTACACAGGACTTGTATGCTGTACCACTCCGGCACTGTGTCTGCAATGACACATTTCCCCCTAAAACACCTGGGATGAGGAATCAGCCGCCCCATGCCCCTTCACGCCAGTGCTCAAGCTCCCTCCACCACTCAGCTCACCTCCACCGCTCGCCTCATGAGCAAAAAGCAGATGATTTAAAAAAAAAAACAAAACCAAATCACCACAGAGTCTCTACTATTTTTTAAATAATATGGACATACAATAATGAAGTAGTCACTCCCCACCACTATCCCCCCTCAAGGGCAGCGGTATTCCCAGTTCTCCCGACGCTGCCGG
>NW_009260139.1:147646-147917 GCF_000687185.1 Egretta garzetta
CCGCGGGGCACAGCCGCCTTCAGGGCGGGCCGGGCTGAGAGGGAGAGGAGGGAGGCATCTGCGGGCTGCGAGGAAGGAAGCAGCAAACCGGCGCGCGCCTCACCAAGAGGCCTAGCCGAGTCCAAATCGAAACAACCACCAAAAAAAACCCAAAAAACAACCCCCAGAAAACTGAAGTGGAAGAGTAACAGCGCAGCCCGCAGTGGCCACGCAGGGCCAGGCTAACGCGAGCGTGTCACGCTGCTTCATTACAATTTAATTTTCTTCTGCC
>NW_009260139.1:148233-151185 GCF_000687185.1 Egretta garzetta
CCGTCTGCGGGCCGAGGGGGGGCACGCTCCCCGCCGTGGAAGGCGGTGAACCCCCCATGGCAAGGAGATGGGCCCTCACCCAGCTCACAAGGATGTCCTTCTCCCCCGAGGGTGTCCTCCCGAAAGGTCGTCCTCTCCTGCAAAGGGCACCCACCTCCCCAAAGGGCACCATCCTCACCGAAAAGCGTCCCCCACCCCAGAAAGTGACCTCGCCAAAGCGAGCCCTCCTCCCCAAAGGGTATTCTCTTCCCCAAAGGGTGTCCTCCCCAAAGGGCATCCTCTCCTGCAAAGGGCACCCTCCTCCCCAAAGGGCAGCTTCCACACTGAAAGGCATCCCTCACCCCAACAAGATGTTTTTCACTCCAGAGGGCATCCTTCCCCCCAAAGAGCATCCTTCCCCCCAAAGAGCATCCTTCCACCCAAAGGGCATCCTTCCCCGCAAATGGCAACCTCCTGCCCCGCTACCCAGCCCCAGGCCTCCGCACTCGGAGAAGTCCCCTGCAGAGAGGCCAGCGGGTTTGGTCGCCGGTGTTACTTCAGGCAAGCACCTGGCAGCTGTGGAGGATGAGGCCTCTTGTCGCCACGGGGTTTAGTGGCACAAAGTGACTTGGAGTTCCTGCAGCAGCCATGTGTCACGGCCAGGAAACCATGCGGTGCCAGTCCTGCACGGGGGTGTGGACCCCGAAAACCTGCGCCTCCTTTGAGACCCTTTGTACACAGCAGCAGTCAGCAAAAAGCACAGAAAATTCCCTGTGAAGGTGGAAGCTTTAATGACATGCAAAATCTTGCACGACCAACAACCTGACTGTTTGCAGGGGATGGGTGTTGTCGAAGGGTAGAGACGTCTCCACTGAACCGTGAGGCTCGGAGTGCAGCCTGGTGTATGTCTGAGTGTGCAGGGATGTGGTGCTTGTTCCAGTGCCTCTCTAGATTCAAAATGTGCATGCTTTCACATCCTCAAAGTTATATATGCAGTCAAGATGGCTAAAAGACTTGCTAATGAGTAAATATACCCTCATTTAAAGAGAAAAATACTTTAAAAATAACCCCTTTCAGGGGAAAACCAAATGCATATAGTACTATGTGGGCGATGAAAATGATGCACTAGCTTAACTATGTATATAAATTTAAAATATTTTTATTAAACCAGTGTAAATCTCCGCATAGATACTTTTGTTACTGGTTTAAACAGTTCAGCTGTAACTAATTCACTTATGAGCTAAATTAGGTTTAAACTAGAAGTGCCCTATTCTTTTTTTTATTTAGATCAGGGGATTAGGAACTAGATCAGTAAATGTTAACTCCTTTAAGTAATACGTTATTTTATGACTATCACTTTGCTTTTACACCATCTTCTCAACCTTTTGGGGAAGGATTAATTCGTCATTTTGTTGCTGATTCTTAGAACAACCGGCTAATAGATGCTCTTACTCAGGCCGACAAAGAGATAAAAACATATTGCACTTGTTTTGGGATGGTCATTTAAGAATCCTGAAGCAATGGCTTGGTAGGAAAAGCAGAATTTAATCCATGTTACAGACAAGAAAATAAATGCTGTTTCAGTTCACTAAGACTGCATTGGCCAATCGTGTTGTTACAGGCATTTAAAAAAAGAGCTCTTGTTGGTTTTTTTCCAAAGGCAGCTACGTTTTTCTGGACTTACTGTATGAGTGCACATGCCTTGCCATTCCTGACCAAGCCTGTCTTATGAGATGTGGCTACACAGCATCGTCCTGTCTCCTTCCTTTACCAATGAGATTTTTTTATTTTTGGCTCCACACATTCCGAAAGCAGCCCAGAAGTTCCCAGTGACCTTAGGAAAATGTCTGTGTTACAGTTCTTCATGTTTTATGTGTAGAAGCAGAAAAGGTCTGTGATAATCTTCATCGCATCCCCATGATGGTGGTTGGGTGATCTTGCCTCTTTGCATTTGTACTGTGCTTCGAACCTCAATTTTCAGTTTCAGTTTGTAGCCACTGCAGGCTGTCACTGCACAAGAACATATGGGTTTCTCTTTCATTGCCTTGGAGTCACAATAGGTTATGGCAAATAACGTGTATTTTACATAATGGAGTTGTAAAATTGTCTCTGAGACCAGGCAGAGGTGATTTAAGCTCAGTCCGGCCTGTCGAGTTCACTCCAATTCTGCTCTGGAGCTGTAGTTTACTTCACCTGCTTGAGCAAGGTAAAAACTCCCTGTGCCTTGTCTCCAACAGTAATTCTGAGTTAATTACTTCCATGGAAAAAAACCTTCCTGGGTTTGTCAGTGAAATACAGCCTTAAATTAGTACCACAATGTGTGTGAGACACATGGGACATCTTCTCTCTGTGGTGACAGACTTGTCCTTTATCCGTACACCCAGGTAAGCTGTTACCTGCTCTCTCGAAGCCAAAGTGTTACCAAACCTCTTATAAGACCTCCCTACACTGTGTTTTATCAGTGTTTTACAAAACTCCTCAGACTGAGGGCAAAGTCACACAAGGAGGAGCCAAGTCAATGTGGTTTGTAGTCCCCAAAGGGGAGTGGTTGACCTAGTAACCTCCTGAATCATTTAGGTTGGAAAAGACCTTTAAGATCATCAAGTCCAACCGTTAATCTAACCCTGCCATCCCACCACTAAACCATGTCCCTAAGCACCTCATCTATCCTTCTTTTAAATACCCCCAGAGATGGGGACTCGACCACCTCCCTGGGCAGCCCATTTCAGTGCCTGACAACCCCTTCATTGAAAAAAAATTTCCTAATGTCCAACCAAAACCTGCCCTGGCACAACTTCAGACCATTTCCCTTCGTCCTATCGCCCGTTACCAGGGAGAAGAGGCCGACCCCCACCTCACTCCCCCCTCCTTTCAGGCAGTTGTAGAGGACAATCAGGTCTCCCCTCAGCCTCCTCTTCTCCAGGCTGAACAACCCCAGTTCCCTCAGCCGCTCCCCATCAGCCTTGTGCTCCA
>NW_009260139.1:151366-154806 GCF_000687185.1 Egretta garzetta
CCACCTCCCTGGGCAGCCCATTCCAGAGCCTGACAACCCTTTCAGTGAAGAAGTTTTTCCTAGTGTCCAGCCTAAACCTGCCCTGGCGCAGCTTCAAACCATTCCCCCTCATCCTATCATCTGTTACCAGGGAGAAGAGGCCGACCCCCACCTCACTATAGCCAGTTGAATGCTTATGATTAGAATCTTGGCAAATAATGCCAAATAAAGCATTTCTTTCTAACCTGTCCCAATCTTGGCCACTTTGACCTGTTACTGCCTGTACAAGTGTTGTGTGACTACAGTGAAGTTTCTTCAAGATGCAAGGAAGTGATCTGGCTGACAATAATCTTGGGAGCAGAAACCCGAGGGGTGGTTGCTATTCAGCCAGGTCAGTTCCCCAGTCTGGGAGCTAACCATGACCTGAGTGGTAATGAGCCATCCCCAACTTTAAAGCAGAGAACACAAAGATTAGATGCCTGGAGTGGCTTCACAGAAAGCTAATTTTAGGGAAAGCTGAGCTGAAGAAAGGATCCTTGTGCACAAAAGCTATCCACTTATTTCAGCTGTATCTGTCTAATAAATAAATGGCATCTCCTTACAAACCCTGCTGCACTTTTATTGGTGTATCATCACCCCTACCGCTGATGAAGCTGTTAGCACACCATAATGGAACTAATTTTAAAAAATACAGAACCTAATCATAACTGAGGACTGTCTTTTCCTTTGCCTGTTTTGGAAGGGTGCAAGAATATGAGCATTTTTATGGTCCTGTGTAGGCTCTGAAATTAACTCCTTACTGAGGCAGTTGGGGCTGTTCTGCAGATGGCTCTCCGCAAGAGCGATGGCCTAATTTCGCGTCTTTAAAAAGTGAAGAGCTGTGCTCAAAGACTTATTCTTCAGAGCATTAATTCATACACAATCATTATCTCACTATAAAATTTGACCATTCTTTTTACTGCAGGGTACTTAAGCCAGCTGAGCGCTATATGCTTTTATGCATGATTGAACATGTTTGCTTCGCAGTGAAACTGCAGAGCCTTGCTTTCGGAGGTTTTTAGGAGGCGGGGAAGCTCATATGTGTTCATTTGTTGCACCTATAAACCTGTGAGTTTTTAAGGGAAGATGCTTGCTAAAGGAACAACTAAAGCAGTTGCTAGCGATTATGGGAATTAATTTTGTGAACAGAAGGAGCAGGGTGGTTTCTCAAGTGTCTATGTACAGCTTGAAGTACAGCACTTTGCCTCGGAGATCTAAATTCACAACTGAAGCTTGTAGCTGTCTGGGAAAGAACTACTGTTTTACAGAAAGTTGGTTTTGGTTTGGCTTTTTGGGGGTGTTTGTGATTTATTCCAGTGCCGGAATTAATAATAAAGCAAACAAAAGCAATGTGGAAGAATTCTATTTACATTACTCTTTCTAGAAACAGCCAGTGTATTTCGTCAAATTCTTGCAGTGTTATTTTATTATTTTCTTTATTGTCTCTAGTGGTCAAAAAGGTAGCTTTCTAAAATGCTACTGCTGTCCAATGCCGAAATAATAACAATCATAGCAATAATAAATAACATTAGGCTAGAATTTAAGCACAGGCTGAGCCTGTGTTTTAATGATCTGGTGGGTTCTCTGATCGGGAGCATCATTCCTCCGAGGTACGCTAACACACCTATCTGCCTGTCTGCAGCACAGCGTAGTTAAACACACTGGGAAGAGGATACAGCTGAATAAAAAACCTGCAAAAAAAGGCGGGGAGAAAGGGGAATGGGAAGATAACATTATTCAGATCAGTTCACAGAGAGCTAGCACGTCTCCAGCCAGTTGTGTTGATCCACCTGGATGACCATCTGGCTGAAGCATGGGGCTGGGAATAGCTGGAGCTAGCGGGAAAGAAGCTCTGGTTGCTGCAATTGCTGCCGAAGCACCCAAACTGTAGAAGGAAGTCGATGGAGGCTGGTTTTTCCTACGGCACAGTGTGACATTGGAATTCATGGTGAAATCTGAGCCCATAAGTCAAATATAAATATCACCTTTCAGTTAGTTTGCCTGGCTTTTGTCCACTGATGACTTATTTTTTCTGCCAACTTTTTCTGAAAGATGATACACAGAATACTTGACTGCATAGCCTGTGTGTATGTGTGTGTGTACAAATATAAATCCCTTGTTCCTGGAAAAACACGTCTTAATTTAAACGGTGTTGATTTTGCTCTCCTATCTAGAAAGTTAGGAAATTTGTATGGAGGCTTCCTGGAAACTATTACTTTGGTTATTGTAAGGGCTGTTAAAATAACAATGCTAATTCCACGTTGATTAAGACACTATTAAAATACCCAGCTAATGTTCCAATTAGCATGGAATTAGAGGAAATATTGCTGTAATTAAAAGCAACATGAAAATCCCATTATCTTCAAAACTGCAGGGAGCTTAGTAAGTTTTCATATAGAGAAACTCGACTTCTTTCTTTCAGGTATTTAAATCTGTAGAATATTACAGCATGAAGGAGTCAAGGAGGTGTCAGGTGGATGATTGGGTCTAGTTTGGTGTAGCCACTCCCAGAAAGTTATGGCTGAGCTGCTGAGAGTCCAGAAACATCTTTCCAGAGCAATCCAGCCTGTAGTGGAGGACATAAGCTGGTACTGGGTGGATGGTGACCTCTTGGAGAGCCCTCCAGCCCTGTGATTCAAGGAAAGAAGGTGAAGACGATCCTAAAATTGAAGTAACCTTCTCAGAGTTGCCTTCACCAAAGGGAAATGCCATTTTTCAGAACCATCACTTCGCATATACAAACAGCTTTTCTGTCTGAATGCTTGGTACATATGAGCGTTTTAATCTTCAAATCAGGTTTTACAAACCTGAAGTTATCAGTTATCTACACAACCCCATAGGTAAACACTATTATCTTCACTGTTAAGGACTGGGAGAAAAAAAAAGACAGAGAAGTTAAATTAATCCACATGTTGGTGTTACAATGCGTGGGTCAGGTGGGAAACTGGATGACCATGAAAAGTAGAAGTCCTGATAGCAATACAGCTGTATCATGTTGAAATAAAACAATAACAAAAAAACCTCCAAGAAAATCCATTGTATTTAGGCTTTCCAGTCAACTTGCAAATAGGTAAACAGTTAAAAGGATAACTTACTTCCCTTTCCTGGTGTTCCTTGGCAGTTTGATGGTGTGCTTTAGCTGGTATAATTGCAGGCTGCCGATGCAAAGAACAGTCCTGCTCTGCCTACTCCTTCCTCCCTCTTCCGCCAGGCCCAGCAGGTGCTTTTGTGGCATCAAAGCCAGAGACTGAGCAGCTGCAGGTGAGCAAGGTGATCAGACAAAAAACCCTAACATGCCGTCCCAAAAAAGGAATATTTTTCCGTTGCGCCAGTTCACTGAACCACTCACTGAACCTGTGTCTAGGTGGTCGCTGGGTCTGATGTCAGGCAGGAGAGAGGCAGGCAGGAGCTGGAGGAAGGCA
>NW_009260139.1:154825-171130 GCF_000687185.1 Egretta garzetta
ATTAATCCGTGATTTAACCCACTTCTCCCAGGCTTCTGGCACATTTTCGTATCCTGAGGTGCAAGTCAGCAGTTTGCTGTGGTTTGCACAAGTGTCTGCCTCTTCCACACAAAAAGATCATCCCTTCAATGCTGTCCTGAGGTGGGTTTTATGTCCCCACACCCAGAGGGGTGCTCTGCTGCAAGCTGCAAAACCAGATCTGTTTTGTGCTGTGGAGTTGAGCGCTGCCTCAATCACAGTGATGATTTGGTCGCAGAGTTTGGTCGCAGCACACAGGTCCTCTGTGCACGACTTCTGGGAGCTTGCATCATCCAGGAGGCTGTTACTGGTGCTGGCCCTGCCTGGGTGAGCTCCCACCAAAACTGGTGACAAAGACATGTTCAGTGCAGCGAGGGGTGCTCTGCTCTATGGAGCTTTACTATATTTACTTGGCAGGTGGAAAGGTAGCTCCAATGCACTGCAGACCATTGCTGCCTTGTTAGGAGCTGCTGAACAGAGGGCGACCCGAAGTCATTCCTGTGCTTTATCAACAGCAGTTGGCTGAGTTCAGACTGAGACTGAACAAGTTAAGCTCCCACGCAAATACCAATGCTTCTCTGTGTATTGCTATGTACTTCTGCCTGCAGACCACAAGAAACCTTCCATGACTGTACTAGGTGTGCTCCTGTTTGAGAAAGAATGAAAAACCAAAGGGTATTTGCAATTATAAGTGCTTAGCAGGCATCCTTTCTGGGATTAGTACCTATAACTCAGCTGAAGTCCTGCCTAGTTTTAAAGCAGGGCTGCACAGGGCGAATACGCATGTGCAGCTATGTGGTGTGACCTCAAAGTCAAATACCACTTAAACTCTGTGCATACCAAAAAACCATGTACATATGCCAAATATTCATTATTGCTTTTCCACCCTGAGTTTTGAAAACAAACACTGGATGCTTTTTCTTTTTTTTCTTTTTTATTTCTTTACTTGCTACTCCAAGCTGCCTTGTGGATTATACAACTGATGCACTTTAAAGCACGTCAAGAGCTTGTCAGATTGTAGCACTTTTTCTGAAATGCTGCCAACCAAAAACGTTCCATTTTTCCATCAAACCTGAAGGCTGGCAGGAAAAAAATGTAACGTCTTCTCCCAGAAAACTTTCTGTAATTTGCCTTCCAGTTTATCACCAACTCCAGTCTCTACCTGTTTTTTACTCCTTCAACACCAGGGCCACAGAAAAATGGAGTGTGTCTCGGACTCTTTTTCTTTCCCCTTGTTTTACATATGACATCAAAAGGCTTTTTATCTGAGGCTGTTCCTCGGCTCTTTTGAGATACAGATGCAATCAGACTTCAATCCAAATTGCAGGTTTTGCAAGTGCACTTTGGTTGTCTCCATTTAAAAGAGATAAAGAAGTTTATTATCAGCTCTGCCATTCACTCCTCACATCCAGGCGATTATGAAATACAGGACACGCCACTGCTGGCTGCTAATGCCCTGGGGAAGGTGACGCCAGAGGCGGGCGTACCTGAAGAAAGCCGATGGGCACATACTGGCCAGGTCACAATTCCGCTTGGAAATGAGACGGTGGCTCCTAACCTGTGAGCATCTGGGTTATCCCAGGGAACTGGAGAAAACTGGGAGCGCCCTTAGGGTGGCACAGAGTGAAGGATGACAAAGTGCCTGTTTGCCACAGCCCAGGCTGGGATCGGTGACCCAGAGGCACGTCTCCAGTCCTACAGTTCTGCAAGAATGAGTAGGCATGCATATAAAACATATTAAGAATACTCCAAGGAGCCTAATATAACCTCCTGTTTTGAATTTCTCTTTGAAGGAGCCTCTTTCTGTTCCCCTGGTTTCCCACAGTAGGAACCTAAAGAAATTGCACTAACATATGCCACCAGGTTTAAAATTGCTAATTTCTGAATGATACTAAGAAAATAACACTAGGCTGCTCATTTCTGTTATTCAATAGCTGATCATTTTCTTTCTTCAAAGAGACCAAAGTTTCTCTTCAGAGAAAATCTTGACTAAGTTAGTGTTGGCTTTAATAGAATAAACTGAGTGTCAGAAGCTGCTGCTTCTGGTTTTAGTCTATAAAGCCACTGAGTTAGTTGTCTTGAGTCTGTCTCGTCTTTAAACATGAGACTTGCAGCTATGAATACATTTGAGAAACTTGCAGCAAACCATCCATTGCCTATTCATTCATCTTAGTAAAAAAAGGAAAAGTTCCCATAATTTTCAGATGCAATTTTCTAAAATATTATTAACAAAACTGCTGCGTCCATGATACTTGAAAAGAATTTTCACCTATTTTGAAAAGCCTTAAAACATGCCAATGCTCTCAGATTGTGCCACAACAGTCTTTGGAACATCAGCACACAAATACATAAGATTTTTTTATATCATCCGCACGAATAGGGATGCTTTGATTTCTTTAAAATGCAGAATTACAAGAATGAGTTGTCTTGTGATACTGTGAATTGGCACACCTGCATTGTATGGTGTGAGATAACTAACGGGAGGCAAAGGTGGTTTGCTTTGACTGAAGTTGTCATAACACAAAATGCAGCAGGAAAGCACGAAAAGCCTGCCTGTTAAATTCACCAGTGCTAATTAGTTGGGGGAGGAGGGCACAATGATGGAGCAGAGCAGGTTCCAGGGCTCCAGATTTGTTCCCAACTCATGTCAAGTGCATGCCAGTTCATGCAGGTGGAAGTGGTACCATGGGGAAAGCAGAAGGATGTGCCGCAAGCCCTGAGCCTTCACTTACCTGTGCTGCAACAGGTATGTCTCAATCACCACAAAACAGCTGTACCACCCACGCTGAACTAGACCTCTGCCTTTTTTGCATTTGCTTTTCTAGGTTTAGAAACAAAGGCAATTTTTTTTTTTTTACAGGTAATCTGCAGTAGTTGGGTCACATGTCACAGCACCATCTGAACCTTAAAAAATATAAAAATACCATCTCTATTTTTTCTCCTTCTTCTGTCCAGTGTATTTTTATTTTTCTCTACTTTTTTCATCTTGCTGTTCTCAGTTTTTCCCTTCTCATTTCCGCTTTGATTCTCCTCTGCTTGTTCCTTTTTGCAAGCAATTTTTACTTTATTGGAAGCAATATCAGACCTATTACAGAGCTGCAGGCTTCACTTGCATTAACCTTAGGATTGCTTCACACCACTTTGGGAAAGAACCTGAGGGCTGGTTTCTCACTGTGTCTTTGTTTGTACTCCCCGTCTCTTTTCTCCAGCGATTGTCTTGTCTAGCACATGGATAATCACAGGAGGACAGGGCACAGGGGCTAGCATCTGTCTCTTTATTTTGTTTTTGTACAGGACCTACCCCACTAGAGTCCTACAACTCCTAGGTACTGTTGCACTATAAGCAATGCATTATTTAATGCCTTTGGTTTATTAGATAACCTCATGCAAGTTTGCAAGTGCCAAAGCAATAAAAGGAGGCTTCTGTAAGACCGAAAATACACATTTTCTCCAGCTTTTAGCCCTGCAGATCTGATTATTTTTATGGTGACAATGTTCCTCTGTTGATCCACATTCAATACAGCCAGACTTTGCATGGCATCACATAGCAGAAACCTCATGGTGCCCTCTGGAGCTGTGCACAACTAAAGCTAACATGCCTCAGATTGCAAGAGAAAACCTCTTGTCTTCCCTGACCTGCTAAAGGCTCCTTAGCACCTGCTCAAGGCAGTATGAATGCCTCTTCAAGGAGGTACCAACACAACAGGGCTTCACATACAGCAAAGATACTCAGGGACATGGAGCCTGAAGTGTCATCACAGTCTTGGACTCCTGCTGGACAGCAGCCTCAAGCCAGCACAGGGGACACGCGCAGGGGACAGGCACAGGGGACACAGGCTGGCCCAGGCACAGGGCTGGCAGTCACACTGCTCTGCTTGGCGCCGGTGAAGGCTGCCTTTTCACCTCTGCTCCCGTGACCTTACCGCAGGTACCTAATCTTGCTTGTAAGTCAGGTGTCTGCCATTTCTCAGCACAGCACACATACAGCAATGGGGCCAATCTCTTCTAGATGGGATAGAAAAGTTGATTGTCTGCAGAATCTGATCGTCCGATTCAAGACAATGGCTGGAAGTCCACATCCAACAAATGTAATTTTTCCCTTAAAGTGATGTAAAGTCTGATAGGATGTATTTCAGAATTGACCATTGAAGCTTTATTTGGGTTTTCGTCACTGGCTTTCGCACTGTTTCAATGCCACAGTTTACGGACAAAATAATTTTAAAAAGCAGTCAAACTGCTCACAAATTATGTGCATACAGGGAAGCACCTGCTTGCCAAACATACCTATGTTCACCACCTCAGAACAGGACTTGCATTCTCAAGTGTGCAAAGATGCATCTGTACTTTTTGCAGTTGTGGCCCAAAGCCCCTGCCATTTGTGGGAACAGTGAGTCTCTTTCTAGGGAAACACAGAGGTTATGCTCCCCTTTTTCTCTCCTTCCTTTGAAATCTTCCGCAGACATCTGCTGAAGTCATTGGCTCTATGGGCTGTGAAGGCTTGGACTGTGTCGGCTTCTTGCTCTCCCTTCCTTCCCAAATATATTGGACAAAATATATGTAAGCAGAGACTTACTCAGCTTTCTGCTTCAACATTATTGCCTCCACTAACTTCTTCAGGGAGAGAGGAAAGTCTCTGACAGCAGGCTCCTGCAGGAGCAGGAAAAAAAGTCCCTGCATAGGGAAGCTCATCTTCCTGGGCGACAGTATGGAGCAGGGAGATCTCAGGCTTTGATGAAGAGCACTTGGGGACTTCTCCTCCACCCCCCTGCAAAAGAAGAGGTC
The DNA here is from genome assembly GCF_000687185.1 of Egretta garzetta. Lineage (NCBI taxonomy): Eukaryota > Metazoa > Chordata > Aves > Pelecaniformes > Ardeidae > Egretta > Egretta garzetta. The sequence continues at coordinate 159,626 of NW_009260139.1, forward strand.
CAAAGTGTGTAGGATCATGGGGTGATGCAGGCTGGGAAGGACTTTGGGTATCTCTACTCCAACCTCTTGGCCAAAACAGGGTAAGCTCTGAATGAGGTCAGGTTGCTGAGGGCTTTATCCTGTTGGATCTGGAAAACCTGCAAGGACAGAGAGTGCAGAAATGGGCCCCTGTCCCATTGCCTGACTGTCCTCTGTCCTCATGGCAAAAAAACTTCTCCTAATATCCAATCTGGATGCTTCCCGTTGTCTGTAGTCCTCCTACCATGTGCCCCCGTGAGGACATTGGCTCTGTTTTCATGATGACACCACAGGGAAAGCCTTGCCCAATGTTGTAAGGGGGCAATGAAACCATACTATTTAGCCCCCAAAGAACACAAGGGGCATATGATGCATGCCTGATTTAGAACTGCAGTCATCTTTTTACCCCATATCCATGGCACATTGGATGCAGAAAGAGACTGTGAGAGGTCTTGTGACTTTTAAACAGTCCTGAAATGGCCTGAAGACATGGGAAAGCAATCAGCCCTACTTCACTGGTCGTGTCCTGTGGGCAGGAGAGAGCTCTCTCCGGTGCTGGGAATGGAGCCAGCACCCCCCCGCCACACACCTGGGCTGCTGGCACTGCTCTCTCCCCATTCTGGGCAGCGAGGAGTCCAGCTGGCTCCTGAAGCGCCACTCTCCGGAGGGATGTAGTCGGGCTTGGCCTGGGTAAGTTGAGGTTCAGTTGAAATGCAGCGGCCTGTAGTTGTCAGAAGAGAGAGGAGATGTGTGGTCAGCACAAATGCCACTGTTTTCTGGTGTCTCCTGTCAGCCTGGCGGGATTATCTTGTCTGTGCTGCTTTGCTTTTTGGTTGGCTTGAGGCTCGGAGGTGGAGGGGACGTTGTGAGCTCTGTACTGCCAGGGTTTTCTGTGTGACAGTGAGTGCAGCCCCTCTGAGAAAGGAAAGGTTCAACCTCCATGTGATACAGGGAGAAAAACCTCAGCTGGGAGATTTGCACTGAGATTATCAGCATCAGCAGCTGTGAAGCTGCAGCAGTTTTGCAAGCAGCAAATCTGAGAGAGAGCAGATCTCCCCCAGCTCTGGGGCAATATTTCTGCTACAAGGCTGTCCTCCCCCATTCACAGGAGAGGCAAAGTGCAGTCCCTACTCTGGACACTCCAAAATCTCATTTATAACAGAAGGGATCGAGTACGGCTGTGTATTTCATTTGACAAAAATAAATGACACTTCTGTCCAGAGAACTGTCAGGCTAGTGTCAAGTGATCGAATTGCTTCTTTGCTTACACGCAAAAGGAGTCAGAAGAATTTACCCTTCTCTTTCCCAGTGCCCATTCATTCCTCTTCACACTTGTTCTTGCTTTGCTACTTGTTTCTCTACCTCCCAAGTTCACAACTCCTCTCACTTCCATCCTCTCCTCTTCTGGGCAATTACTGCCTTGCCCGTGGCAGGACTGCTGAACGCAGACTGAATCTGCAGCAAGGAGCTTCCAGTGCTGAGCGTGCAATGATATCAAGTCCTACTGCAAACAGGAGGTTATCACAGATACCCAAAGATATGGTCGGCGCCTGCGTGTGTGAAATATTAGAATACTTAATTAGTCAAGATTGCATTTACAGCCCTGTGATTGCTCCTTACCTAATAGGAAGGATTTGTTAATAATTAGCATTAAAAGCTAAAATCCGTGAAACCCAGCACTTGCCTCCATTTTAGGGAGACCACAAAAAATTTTGTTAGCCAGTTGGATACATACTGATTGTGCAAAAGCTTGTCTAGAAAAACAAGCATACTGCAAACTAAGGGCTTTCTCATAACTAGTTTCACAATACATTTAATTTGTGTTCTCCAGGATGACATTACGTTTGGTGTTTTCGCTTATGCTGCAGCAGCTGGTTTTGTTCCGAGTTCCCTTTTCAAGGAAGCATGAAAAAAATTCAGAAGACACAGAAATGTGTTATAAACACTGGATTAACTCCTGCTTTGTTGGCCATCTGTCATTTTGCTGGCTATTAGCATATGGTACAGGTTTTGGGATGGTGGTTGGGTTGCGTCTCCTTCCTAAGTTGCCCATGTAGAGATGTCACTACATCTCTACAGAGTCAAGGTCTGAGTGGTTTTGTGAGGCACAAAATGAAGAAAAACAGGAAATTCCAGAAAGGCAGAACAAGACAGACCAGCGGGGTTTTTTTAGACATAACCCTCAAAGAAGTTTGAAGATGATTATTAGTATCTTGACAGAATCTGGAGGCTGCAGGCAAACAGATGTGCCCACATAGCTCATTACCTGAAAAGACATTTGAGACAAGCAACAGGTGGGAGAAGAAAGGGAAAAGGTATGATATGGGGCTCTGACAGATCTCACTGGTGATAATGTTGCTATCTCAGCTGAGCTATATACAGCTGAGAACATACACAGTACATGTGTCCACACATGCAATACCGCCTTGCTAGACCACAGCCTGGGATACCAGCTCAGGCTGGGGCTGGAGGTGCGGAGTTGGGTTACCCAAGGCAGGAGGTTTGCCACGAGCATCTGGGAGAGTGGCTGTAGGTCCGTGTTCGTGAACACGAACCATGGTGCTCAGGCAATCCAACTGCACTTAAAATCTGCAACTCCCCAGCCTTTGGGATTAGCTTAAAGCTTCCAGACAGATGTGAACCCAAGCATGTTTTCATGGATTTAATATTTAATATAACTCTCCTTCTCAAGAAGGGGGTGCCTATGAGAGGTTTCTTATCCCAAAGCAATTAATAAGAATGCTGTGCATTTTTTTCTCCCTGAAAAAAACTGTGGAGCACTAACTAAATTACTAAAGTGATGCTGAATGATACTTGATACCTGAATCTCTGAGTTTTCTGGGCAAACTGCTGAGCAGCCCTTGGGAATCACACTGATGTTTATGAGCAAGAAGATTCCCCATGGCTTCTGGGCTCCAGCTGAAGAAGTGTTCTCCCTGCCTGACCTGGGCTGTCCTGTTGCTCTCTTCTTTGCGAGAAAAGCCTGGTGCCTATGACACTAAAACAGAGTGTGGTGCCAAGCAGTATTCAAAGGTCTCGGGCAAAGCAGAGCACGTGGGCTTGAAAATACCATCTTTTGGCTGTGGAAAGAGCTGCTGCTGAAAGGGACTAAGCAACAACTCATCCCGAAACACGCACTTCTTTTGTGTTCTTGGTTTGCAAGAAGCAGCCGTCGTTACCCAGCAGCTAGGCTGGACAAAGTCTGTTAGGTTAACTCTAAGTTAACATTTGCTGTGTGGGTGGGTGGGAGCAGAGAGACTTGGAATCACTCGTTACCACAGAGTAAAAGACCTCGCTATAAGGACTAATGCTGAAAGCCTTTCTTTTTTCTGTTTGTACACAGAAAAAAAAAAACAAAACTGAAACAATATTAATTCTAAGAATCTGTGAATTTATTTCATGCAATCTTGCCAAAAGGTTTTTTACTCAGACTGAATTTTGGCAGGATCAAATGCAAATTTAGAAGTGAAGCACACAAAGAAGAATCTGGGCTATTTATATTAGAGCATCTGAACTCCTTCTAGTAGTACATGAAAGCACATAATTAACCTCATCCTTGAGTTGTTATTTCTCTTTCTAGAGATTCCCCTTCCTCTGGCATGAAGGTTAACAGTAGATGTTTGTTTTGGTAGAGTGTTGTTTTATTTTACAGGGAAAAAAAGTGCTTGTTAGGTAAAAATCACTTGCTCTGGATGCTCCTATATTTTTTCTTTTCACCAGTGCAGAAAGAATATGAAACACCAATCTACTGAGATTATACATTCCTATTGCTCAAAAGCAGAAGCAAAAGGCAACATGCGTATTGGATACCTGGCGCAAACAATTCTGTGTGCAATTTGCTGTTGCTGCCCTGCTAATTTGCCACCATCTCATTTTGGGAAGAGTCAGAGGGAAGCATCATTGTGCCAGTTGTGGACCTTGCTGAGAGGGTCTCAGTGCCCTGTTTGCTACTGGATCTTTGTCTCATGGAGCTGGAGTCAGATCACCATCCAGGGGTCTTGCTGACTTCTGGGGTACCAACAACATGCACTGACCACTGCTCCCAGGGTGTAATTGGGAAAAGCTGTTTTCTGTTTTAATATATTTCACTGGTTTTACTTTTCCAAAAATGAAAATGAACATATGTTTTTCTAAAGAATGAGCTGCCAACCAAGACTTTAATGACAAAATGATCTAGTTTTCAGATAAAAAGTGCAGTAATGAAACACAGAGAGTGTAATTTGGGTTTTGGAAAACAAGTTGGAGATAAAACCTCAGGGGATTTCTTCCTCCTTTGAAGGGCTCATGCGATTCTTATTCACAATAGTGAGAGCTACAAACACCTGGCAGGGAGACGCGTTTAGCAGAGCACAGCTTCCATGGCAACTTCATATGAAGTCACCTAATTTGGATGGGTGGAGGAAGTGGGCAGTGGAAGAAGGAAGTCTGGCTAAGCCACAGGCTCCACATGTGACTTGATAGAACCCATATATAAGCACTCAAGTTCACCATCTGTGGAACTGGGCAGTGCTTTGACATTTTGATTCATCAGGGGAGAAGCAAGAGTAATTATCATGTAGAGATGTTCTTGTAGGTGGTCCCAAACAGGGAAAAATGATAGGGGAATGAGATCTCTTCCTATTACTTGAGAGCCAAAATCTTCTCCAGAGTTGTATATTGATGTAGCAAAAGCACAGTCATCCAGCTGCAGTCCAACCCATTACCTATGCCTCCCAGAGACAATATCTAGCATTTATAGTGAGAGCCAAAGGACCAAGCTGCATACATTCACGGCATCTCCACTAGCCGGCTCTGTTCAATACTTTTGATAGATTTTCCTGAGCTGTTGGCTATTTGTTTTTCAAGCAGCATTCAGCTGTTTTCTGACTGCACTTACATAAAAGATAATGAAATTTACTCGTTCACCAATGCTTCATGCATATACACGAGCCTAGCTGCACATAAAATATTTCTGGGAACCTGACAACGGCCTTCATGCACACTGATGATCATTGCAGTGTAATAATAGAGCCTGGAGAAAGGAATAAGGGGTAAGCTTTAAGTAGGAAATAAAGAGCAGAGGTTTATTAAAGTAGCTTTGCAAAATGAGGGTTTAGTAATGAACTGGGAAAAGAGGCAAGGTAATTGCAACCAGAGAGCAAATATAATAAATAGGTTAGTGTTTCTTTTTCAGAGAGCTTTGCAGGTTTTGTTAAAAAAAGAAAAAAAAAAAACAGTGATGCATGCATCCTACAAACCCTGCATTTGTGATCAATAGATCTGGTTACATCGAATATTACTCTTCAGGTCAAATGACTTTGAAATAAGAAAAGGTAGTTGGCTAACTAGCAGCCAGGATTCATAAAAGATCTCTGAGCTGAGGCATTCAAACCGCAGCATAATGCCTTGTGACTTCAAGAGGATGATTAACTCTTGAGTCACAGTTCTGAGAGCAGCAGACAGCAGCCACTTCCTCCTGAACGATGATGATACGCAGTGCACTGCCTTCAGGCAGAAAATTTGTGTCTTACAGGCTTTCCCAAAATTTTTGCGAGTGCTTTGTACTGTCCCTTGCACTGGTTCTGCTCATACACTTAGCTTTAGGAACTTCTTTCTTATGCTTATCATAAGACGCCAAACTTGCACCATTGCTGGCAGCTGCAGCTGGTTGCATGTTCACTCTGGGGAATTTGCTGCCTGTAATTTTGATGAACATGCATTAGCAAAATGGGGACATACCAATTGTTCTTTGCCAGTGTATTACTAACAGTGTGATGAATGCCAGATTGACCATTTAACGGTCTGAAGTCGTGCCAGAGCAGGTTTAGGTTAGACATTAGGAAAGACTTCTTCACAGAAAGGGCTGTCAGGCTCTGGAATGGGCCACCCAGTGAGGTGGTCGAGTCCCCATCCCTGGAGGTATTTAAAAGAAGGGTAGATGAGGTGCTTAGGGACATGGTTTAGTGGTGGGATGGCAGGGTTAGGTTAATGGTTGGACTTGATGATCTTAAAGGTCTTTTCCAACCTAAACAATTCTATGACTGTAAGAAGCTACAAGTACTTAAATGAGGTACGTAGGTTGGTAAAGTACATTCCTATCCTTTGTCAGTGGAGAAGCAACCATCGGATGGTAACTCAGATCCTAGAATTTGGAGGTTGTTGTTGACTACAGGGAACAGTGTGGGTGACCATGTGCCTAACTTGAGTAGGTAGATGAAACTGTCTGTACAGCAAAACAGCTATCAGTTACTAATTCATTTTCACACTCTTCAGACTTGGACTTCTCTGTAGCAGATGTTTCTTGGGGAGAGCTACTTAGAACAGTCCAAAATGAACCCGGGGGAGAAAGAGATAAGCAGCAGTGCAAACCATATAGGTCCAGTGCTTCAGCTTGCTTTTTGGCACTCTTTGTTTAGCAGCACAGATGTACTTTTAGGTGCCTAAAGATGGGCAGGATGGATGCAGGGTTCATTATCCTGTGGGGCTGTGTTATCTAGGTATAGTGTTTGCAAATCGCTCCATCAAGGACCTCTTTGCTTCTCATTGAACCCTACAAATGGTGCTAATAAATACAGGATGCTTCCACCCATCAGAGCTATTCCAGGCGGGTTTCTAGAACATTCCCTTCTAATATCTAAGTACAGTACTAGCTATTTAAGGTAAAGAAATAACTGCGTGGGGGCCAAAGGTTCTCTAACAGCCTGTGTAGGCAAAGCAGAGGTGGCGTTTGGCAGCAATTGTGTTGCCAAACCATGAATAGAATAGGTCACCCCTGAAGGTCTGATTTCATGATAATTTATCCTGCTGCTGCTGGACCAGCCGGCAAAACACACTCCACACAGTCACACTTCTGCTGAATCAACCTGAAAGCTCATTTTGACATTTCCATGACCTTTTTTTTGGATGGCTTAGTCTGTGAAAGACAAGCAGTACCTGGTAACACCATGATATTAGTGATGTGGTAGACAGATGCCACTCAGAGCCTGCTGATACAAAATTAGCCTACTGGTACTTTGTGAAGAAACGTGAATCGATAGAAAGAGTTTCCTCACTTTGAAGCCTGAGGCTGTGCTGGTTATCTGATAATAGGAGTCTTATAGCTGGCTTCACATGACCTGCAACTGCAATTCAAAGAGAAGAGGAACAGAGAAGTGACACACAGTGAAAGACCAAGAGAAGTCCTAATCAGTGGTTTTATGGTCAGGTTTTAAGTGATCTTATTGTTCACTCACAGGTTTTTTTCTTACCAGTTTCCATCACGTGTTTTTGTCAGTTCTAAATCTTCCCCCTAAAAAGGGCAAAGTGCAGCTAAAATCTTATCTTCTGATGGTCAGGCAGCTCCGTGACTTTGCATCAGACTGTCTCATTTCTAAAGATTAATTTACCTTTGACCCTCCCAAGAGGCCCAATTAGCTCCCTTCTTTTTGACTTCTAAAAAGAGTTCTCCCCACTTGCTTTATTTATCTTGAGTCCAGTGCCTAGGAGTTGGTAATTTTTATTAATTAGATGCATTTCAGGTCTTGCACATTCAGGACTGAAAAAAACCCAAACCCAACACAACCCAACCAAAAAACCACCAATCATTAAAACGCATCACTCTTAAGAAAGTCCCAACAAAAACTTATTTACAAAGTAAATAGTTGTGTGTTAACAGTGCAAAACATATCAGTAAAGATCAGTTGCAAAGCGTATTGACCTGTTTTTCTCAACACTACAGGTACAGGTGATTCAGGGTTCAATTTAGCATGAAAAGAGTTTGCAGTTCTTGCTAGATTTCTAGCTTACTCAGCCAGAATAGTACCCTGTTGATGACATGAGATAGTCTCAACCTAGTATTTGTAGCAGAGGATACCAGATGAGAATAGAATAGGGTACCAGATGAGAATGACATCAGCAGAACCTCACCCTGCACAAATCGTATCTTCCTGTGTATTCTACAACTGCTGAATGGCCAGATCAAGGAAACAACACAGTGGTTAAACACTAGGATCTTGTGGATCCATTCCTGTCTCCCCTCCTGTTGTTGCCTGTCATTGTTTCAGATTCCCAGCTGTAAGATAAGGAAATGATTAGTTGTGCTGCTGTGAAGCTGTGGCTCACAAATTAATTCATTTACAAGTAATATGCTTGGAGCTAAAACTCTGTTGTTTAAGGTGTGAATTTTTTGCCTTTTCAAAAAAAACCAAAAACCAAAACCAACCCTTTAAAATGAGCTGGGAAAGAACTGGTACATGGGCACATATGCCTAGAGGAAATACTCATCCACAAATCCTGAGTAAGGATTTGCCCGTCATGTTTTGTAAGGACAAGTACAGATTTACCTGTTATCTTTGTATATTTTACATTCATATATTGTGGCCCAGACATAAGTGTTCATGTTTGATTACCCTAAAGGTAGGTGCACAGACACTAGAGTAAAGAAAATCCCCAGACAACACCTTCCCCCCCCACCAACTTTGTGTTTGTCTGTGCTGAAAGACAGGGAGAACATGGGAGTTCCTGCTGCAGGTTCTTTCTCACACTGGTTTGAACCAAACTTGTTTTGCTTTTAGCCATACATCTCACCTCTGGTTTTGTTCAATTTGCAGGTTGAATGTGTTGGTTTATTGTCTGAGAGATCTTGCGGTGCCAAAGAAAAGAGGGCCCTTTGCTAGAATGTGAAAACTGCATGATCATAATCTCCGGGAGATGAATCACGTTTCAGGCAGAGTTTGCAAATGCTTTACTGAGGAGACTGGCTGACTTGGGAGTTCATTTGGAAACTCTTCCAGGTTGCGGAGCTGGAAAAGAGAGAAAATGCTGTGACTTTTTTTCTGTAAGAAACTTGACTGAAAGCCCCTTCTGTCTTTGTTTAATTTTTCCTTCATCTGGCCTGTATTTATGAGCTGCTTTTGTCAATCAGAAGGCTAGCCAGAGAGAGTTTATCATAGCAATGGGGGTTAAACAGAACATTCCTGGTCTGAATCCTGAAAAGATATGGCTGGAAAAGAGGAACTCAGTTCTGCAAGAAATTCTGATACTTTGAATTCTTTAAATCCACAATTGGTACAAAAGAAAATTGTTTCCATAAAAGAAAAATTCTGGAATCATTAAATTTCTGAATCATTGAAGTATATAACATAAATGAAATACTACTTTAAATATGTATTTTATAATCGATAAGAAAAATAATATTTTTAGAATATAAAAGTCATCAAGATAAGTTTTAGTTAAGAGGCACTTTCTAAATGTCAAGATAAAAACTGCAATAAGGGACTCAATGGCCAAGTTCCTAGCTTTTTGAATATGCAATTTTGATCATGTGGAGGGTAATCAAAAGTGCTCACAGCTATAATTATTTGGCTGACTTTTCATCTTTCCTGAACATCCCCCTAATGTCTATAGTCTCTCGTTGCTTTGATTACAGTCTGCTTACCCTGGAGGTTCACAGCTCACTTGGGAAGAAGTGTAACTTCACAAGATAGAAGTTTTGCTACAGGCAGATCTGCTATTTTTGTTTCATGTGTCCAGATCAAATTATTCACAGTCACCTTGTACATTATGTACAAACTCTGCACAAAGCATTTTCTATCAAGCTTGGTTACCTTGTTGTTACTGTAACTGGTGGATTCATTTCAGTGGTGTCCTTTTAAGCTTGAAATGCAATTCCTCTCTTCAACCCAGGTATCCTGAGGATTCCACTGTGCAAGCAGCACGAATGCTCAAGATTTATACCAAATTATTCCTGCAAGGCAAAGAATTTGAGAAAGACTTTGGGAGGGTCTTTCAAACCTGAAACAGCAATCAAACCTGGATGAGGAAGCATTTAACTTGAAAAACTAGTAAAGGGAAAATGATTTCTAATTAATGTTTGCACTGATTAAGATGATTAAGTAGTCCTGAATACACTTAAGTTTGAATTCATTGCATCTGAGATCATCTAGATTAAAGGTATATGTCAAGCTAAGCTCCTTTCAGAGGACTGGTCAATGCCTCTTAAGGGATTGATGATGGGATCACATCAAATTAGTTGTCCACTTTTCTTCATTGCTCGTGAAGAATTTACAGCAGTCATCTGGATGTAACCCACTTAGATGACTTATTTCTGCATATTTAAATTTAAATGAAGTTAATATTACCCTTACTGTAGTGATTTAACCTGTAAGTGTCGGGGTTATACAATAGTACTGCGTGCAGAAGGCTACCTTCAGAGTACTCTTTGTCCAAAAAAGGGATTAATAGCGGAAAATTAAGCCTCAAAGCTGACTTTGTCCCTGGCAAGGTGGGCAGGCTGATGACCAGGCCCTGGCCTGATGAACGTGAGATGTTCACCAACTTCACTAGCTGCTGAATAGGACAAGGGGTCTTGTCCTACTCTAAAGAAAGTGAAGATGTAAGCCTAAAGAAAGGGAAGCGGTGAGACAGCTAAGGTGGTAAGACCTGTAGACTGCTGTCAAAGGGCAGATCCTACTGCCTGCAGACTTTATATTACACTGGGGTGGAAGCCCCAGGGTGCCTGGATCTTCTGGATCTTGTCTTCTGGAACTGAGTAGGCACAAGCTCATTTTAATTTCCTTAAAAAATAGTTTACTACAACCTCAGTCAACTAAAAATTCAGCTTTTGATTCAACCTATTCTTCAAAGTCCAGCTGTGCTTCTGAGAAAATCTGTTTTGTTGGGGAGGTCTGCAGTTTCTCATGCTTGGGCCAATTCTGATCCAACAAATAACTTCTGTAAATCACCGGGATTTAGGAAATTATCTGTTCTGCAAAGTAGATGAGCTCTCATGACAATATCAGAACAATTGGAAGGGGAGCAAAGTATTTTAAAGAATGAAAGGATCTCATTTTGCAATGAAATGCTTTTTTAGACAAGTTCAATGATCTATCTCAATATGCAGTGCTCATTTAAGAGCTAAAGAAAAGCGCAGAGGAAAACATGAAAGACCACAGATAAGGCTTATAAGGACACGGTGCTTCTGTCTTAAGCCAGTTGTTTTCCAAGATGGTACTTCTCCCTTTGTTTTTTTAAAGAAAAAAGCCTATTGCTAAAGCAAATTATTTCAATAAGATTATATACCAACTATTTATTTTCCACAGGTTTATTTCACCAAAGGTCTTAAATATGCGTCTTTCAAAAGCGTATAAACAGGCTATCATAGCATTAGTTGAAGACACTATTGTATTGTTGTGGTTTAACCCGGATTTATTTTCCACAGGTTTATTTCACCAAAGGTCTTAAATATGCGTCTTTCAAAAGCGTATAAACAGGCTATCATAGCATTAGTTGAAGACACTATTGTATTGTTGTGGTTTAACCCGTCTGGCAACTAAGCCCCTCCCTCTGTGGGATGGGGGAGAGAATCGGAGAAAAGAAAAAAAAAAGTAAGACCCGTGGGTTGAGATAGAGACAGTTTAATAAGAGAGAAGAATAACAATAGTAATAATAATAATGGTAAGAGAATATACAGAATATATATAAAACAAGTGATGCACAATGCAATTGCTCACCACCCGCTGACCGGTGCCC
>NW_009260139.1:177135-192462 GCF_000687185.1 Egretta garzetta
ATAATAGTAATAATGAGAATGATAACAGAATATACAGAATATACAAAATGAATTATGCACAATGCAATTGCTCACCACCCGCTGACCGATGCCCAGCCCGTCCCGAGCAGCGATCACTCCCCCCGAGCCGCGATCACACAGCCCGAGCTGCGATCACTCTGCCCGCGACCGACCGACCGACTAACCCCCCCGAGCATGATGTTATATGATAGGGAATAGCCCTTTGGTCAGTTTGGGTTAGCTGTCCTGGCTGTGCTGTACTCCCAGCTTGTTATGCACCTGGCCGAGCAGGAGAAGCTCAAAAAGTCCTTGAGTAGTCTGAGCACTACTTGGCAACAACTGAAAACATCAGTGTGTTATCAACATTCTTCTGGTACTAAATGCAAAACACAGCACTATGCTAGCTACTATGAAGAAAATTAACTATCCCAGCCGAAACCAGGACAGTATACAGAAGTGCTTCTGGTTTATCACCAGTTTCCTAAAAGGTGATGCCACGCTAACTTCTATTCTGGGACTTTTAGGGTTATTCCAGCATTGTCTTCTTGGTGAGAGATGGAACTAGTTTTGCACTGCATCCTGCAATGCAGGGAGGTAGTACTTTTCAGAGGCTCCCTGTGCCCTTGCGCTCTTTGGAGAAAGAGCAGGTCTTGTGGATTGTTGCTGGCTTGGGAAGACTTCAAGGAATTGAATCCCACCCTTTTGCCATCATCATTGAGTTGATGGACTATTCAGCTTTGAAAAGTCATAGTGCACAAGAAGGAGACATCAGAAGCTGTAAAACACAAAGCCCTGTTTGATGAATGTGGGTAGGATTTTAGCTTTGGCCCAGGGTTTTCTAATATAGATAGCTTAATTTAAGCACATTGCCTTAAGCACTGAAATAATCTGAGTGACCTGATACTCAGTGCTTAGAGTTCTCATCAACCTAACACATTTAGGTTGTGTTAGACTGAATAGACCAAATAGACTGTCTGCATATCAGTGACAAGTTCATGATCATTATTAGCTTTAATTTTAAAGTGTCTCCATTTCCAACTGTCTGATAGGACTACTTACCCAGTTTGTTTTAATGTGTTGAATAAATGGAAACTTTGGAGTGACTGTCTTATATCACAGATACCTAAAATTAGTGAACCCCATCTATGGTGTGCAGGGCTGCTAGAATCACAGCCGCTTTGATGACATCCCGAAGAATTTACAATGTAAGATGAAAAACATGTGGATATAACAGATGGGGAGAATGCAATGTGCCAATGAGATCAGTGAATTACCTGTATTTTAGCTTAGTTAGATACAAATTGTTTCGTATGTAGAGGTGACCTTTAGCAAAATGCTTGCCACACTTCTGGTGCTTTACAGAGAATTGACAGTAACACTTGATTAGACTTCTAAAGTAAAATATTGAGTGCTCTGCTGTATATGTTAGCTTTAGTAAACCAGACTTGCAATAATTGTTCAGCAAATGCATCTGTTCACCATCAATATTTCTCTATCACATTCTGATTTCTTAATTAGTGGGATCAACTACTAGAAGAGACAATATGTTTATATCATTTTCCCTGAGGGCTACTTATCATCCCTTGATGACCATGTCAAACTCCCAGTGGTTTTTGCGATAGCCATTTGCTATCCAAGGGTGTAATTCAGCCAAGGGAATTTCTTAGCTACAAAATAGACATTAGCAGCTCAGAAGAGGCAATAACACCATATTTTAACTCATCCCATCGTTATTATGCTTGATGAGCTATTTCTAAGTCTGCCACTAAGGGAAATGTCATTAAAACTGAAAGGCTCCAGATGTTTGGAGCTACTCTGTAAAATTATTTCAAAAAACCAAACCAGTCTAGGTGTTATGGGGTGAAGTTCTGTGGTACCTAATTAAACAAAATTCTTAGTGAACTCAAAGACATTTTGTGTTTTTTTTCCTGCATAATTTGTCTGTGAAGAAATCTCACTGCTTCTTCCTTCATCAAAGAAGAGCCTATGGCTAAGACCCTGGAGCAGGCAGTGACACAGCACAGCCATTCCCTTAAGTGCATCTGGCTGCAGTTGCTGCAAGCTCTGAGCAAAGACAGTTGGAAAGGCTAAAGCCAAACTTTTAGTCTTGCAGGTAACAAAAAATAGAGAGTGATTTGGATATACTGCTGAGATCTGATGAACACAAAGAGAAAAGGACTTCTGGAGAAGTGTTAGTAAGGTGCCTAGACAGTAGGAATGTATAGAAAATAAAGTAGGTTCTCTGTCAAATCATACTGAGAGTGAGAAGAATTGGAGTTAAAATAATTGGTCTCTGTGAGAGAGCCAGCCTCGCTGACTTCTTGGAGGGATGAGTTCCAAAGTGCACCAGAGCCGGAAAATCCACTACAGCTCAAAAGAGCATATGTGGTTAAAAGAAGGTGAGCAAGGTACAAGAACAATTGTGTTAGTGTAACAGATATCCATGATACATAGTGAACAAAGATCAGGTAGGAAGATTTGTGCAGCTCATAACCAAGAGTCACAGAAGGACTTTTTTAATGTGATTTTTTATGACCAAGAGCAAGATGATATGGAGAAGATTTTAAGGAAGCTTTTGAAGGAAAAAGGAAAGCAACAAGGTTTATCCAAGCTAAATCTGGGATGAATCATTAGTATAAAGAACATTTTACTATACCTAAGACTTTAGGGCAGACTAAGAAAATAGGTGCATACAAATGACAGAGTCATTAGTGAATAGTTAAATAGTATGCAAGAGCCACACGAGCCAAATTATTCACACTTGGCTGCTCAGTATCTGCAATAGCATTTAGAAGTTTGGTCAAAAAAGATCCAAACTACTTCCTTGCAGAAATGCTAAGATATGTCTTTCAAGGACATTTCACCTCAAAACCTATGGCGTAAGTGAGGGTGAAAGAGGTCTTTATGTTTTTTCTACACTACACACTTAAAATCAGTTGAGATGGAATGACACCTCTGGAGATTGCCTAATCCAAACCCCTGCTCAAAGCAGGATCAGCTAAAGCTGCTTTCCCAGGGCCTTGTCTAGTTGTGTTTTGAATATCTTCAAGGATGGACACTCTACAATCTCTGTGGGCAGCCTGTGCCAGTGTTTGACCACACTCACTGTGAAACCATTTTGTCTTACATTTAAGTGGTATTTCCTGTATTTCAATTTATGCCCACCCATCACTAGGTGTTACTGAGAAGAGTTTGGCTCCATCTTTTTTTCTCCACCCACTCCAGGTGCTTCTATACATTGACAGGATTCCCCCTGAGATTTCTCTTCTTCAGGTGGATCAGTCATAGCTCTCCTCCTATGTCAGATTCTCCAAGCCCTCAGAGATCTTCATGGCTCTTTCCTGGATGCAATCCAGTATGTCCATTTCTCTTGTATTGGGAAGCCCATCACTGGACACAGTACTGCAGATGTGTCTGACCTCCCTCAACGTGTGGGAGGCCCTTTGCCTAATTCGGCCTAGGAGGTGGTTTGACCTGCTTTGATGCAAGGTCCATTGCTGGCTCCTGTTCAACTTGGTGTCCACCAGAACACCCCAGTCTTTCTCTGCAAAGCTATTTTTCAGCTGTCAGCCCTGGATTGCCCTAGTTCCTGGGGTTATTTCTCACCAGGAGCAGGACTTGACATTTCCCTGTCTCGGACTTCATGAGGTTCCTCTTGGCTCACTACTCCAGCCTGTAAGGTTCCTCAGAATGGCAGCACAACCATCTAGTGCATCAAACACTCCTGATTTTATATTGCCTGCAGACTTGCTGAGGGTGCAGCCTGTCCCACCATTCAAATACTTAATGAAGATGTTAGGGAGTGTTGACCTGAGTACGGACCCCTGGGGTACACCACTAGTGACTGGCCTCCAGTTGGGCTTTATGCTGCTGATCATAACCCTTTGAGTCCAGAAGTTCAGCCAATTTTCAATCTACCTCACTGTTCAATTAGTAGTCCTTACTTCATTAGTTTATCTATGAGGGCGTTATGGGAGACACAGTTGAAAGCCTTGCTAAACTTAATGTGAACAACATCCACTGCTCTCTCATTGAGTCAGTCAGTTCAGCCACCTGAATTATTTCTTTTTCCTCTGCAAAATACTGAGTCTTTCTAATTGACAATTAAATGGAGTGTGAATTGGAGCCAGATTTCTACGTTTTCAGTTCCATTCCCATAGATGCTACTGTCAGAAAGAAATTTGATTTTGAGAAAGGCCACATTACCTCCCACTGAAAACTGACAGTAAAAGCAATGCTGCTCGCGTAATTGTATGTTTCTAATGACGAGCATTTAGTCTATGCTACTTACATATTTTCCCTCTTACATGGAAAGATAGAGTGTGAGACATCTCTGGACAACAGCTTTTCCTGTCCTGCTGTAAATGTCTAAGATGGGAGGATGAATTTCCTCCTGGAAGTAGTTGTCTCTTTACATTGACTATCTATGGAGTCCAAGTGAAATGACACCTATAGCTTTTATAAAGATAAGTGAAATTATCCTCTTGTTCACATGAAGAATGCTTTAATCATGCCTACATCTTTAATGCTCTACCGATGTAGAACATCACCATGCTGAGCCCATAGCCAGGGCAAATAGGGAGAAAGAGATAAAGTTTCACACTGTGGCGACTTGATCCCAACCACTGGCATGGACTTCTGATCCTGTAAAGGAATTTTTTTCATGCAAGACTGACAATATGGGGAATAATCTCTCCACTTATACCTCTGCCCACCCCTCTGCCGTGCATGGGAACAAAATAGCAGCAGAAAAATGTCTTCTTGCAGGGCTGACTAACAGCATCTACAGCTGGGAAGCTGGCAATAAAAGTGGCACCCTAGTGATGCTTCTTTGTTGACAGAGAGACATCAGACAGCCTTCATCAACAGAGTTGCTCTCTATACGTTTTGATCCTTATCTGCTTATTTTACTGCTTATTGCTGCACCTTTTCTCCTCTGTCTACAGTGGTCTTACTAAATTCAGGGCCACCTGATCACAAACATGATCTGGTCCTGTGCTATTCACAGTGCAGCACAACTGCACCACTTGCAGCAGAACTCAGCTCTGGCAGAGGAATAAGAGCCCTCGCTGCAGTTAGATCAATTAATCTGCAAAGAATTGCTATGAAAATGTTCTCACCCTGCGGACTGAGAGTGGAATACATTAGCACAAAAGAGTCTATAAGTTTTTGTCAATATAACGCTTAATAGTTCATTCTTCGGAGGAACTAAAGAAAGATTTTTACGAATTTGAATAAATCCATTTAAACATTACATAAATGCAAGAGATTGCATCTAATGTCTGTTATAATAGGTCAACATTACAGAAAATTTCTCTATTACAATAAGAGTATGCCAGATCTGGAATATATTATTCTAGAATAGTCAAGTCTGGAATACATTCATACATAAAGATGAAAGAAGCTATAATACCTAATGTATTTCTATCTGCTGCAGAAATCTGTCTTCCCTATAAAAACTAATGAATCGTCTTTCCAGCGTATCAGACTTCAGCTCTCCTGCAATAGATGCTTTTCACAAGAGCATTACGTGGATGGTAGAATACACAGCACACTCCTCCCTGTAGCAGGAGTGATTTCTGATTCCAGTATTACAGTTATTCCTTGCATTGTCTTAATTTTAAGTCATCATAAGATCTTCAATCCACAGACATTTAAAGAGGCTTCTTTTGCAGTTTGGTTGTCCAAAGAGGACACTTGACTCATTCTGGTTTTTGAGAGCCCCAGGTTCCTCTGTACCATGGGGCAAACATCAATTTTGCGTATTTCACATTTATCCTGAGACATTTCATACACACGCAGTTCTGGTTTTCTATGGATTCTTGTAAACAATTATGTTTACCTGAGAAGGTTTACTGTCCCTTTTTGATACAAATCTCAAGGCATTGCTGGCACCACAGTACCTTTTGTAATTTTTTATCAATATCTTTCACTATCTCCCACCAAGTAAGTGCCTGATGATCTGAGTGTGAGATACTCTGTCTCAGTTACTGGTAACCGTAATAGTTTTAAATGGTACAAAACAGTGAGGCTCCCTGAGGGGTGTGATTGCTTTGCTGTTATCTGGACTGGAACTTCCACGTAGACTTATTTTTCTTATTTAATTGTTTACCTTGAAAAAATATTGCTGTGAAATCATTGCCGTTACCATTATAGCGATCTATATTCTTAATTAAAGCCAAGAAATAGATTGTAATTGCATTTATTAGCCAGACATTTTAAAAATGATTTTTCCTCATCTGACTCTACTAAGCTTTTAGCTGTCTTGCTCTACAGCCAGTCCATGAGAAGGAGAGTGTCAGGCAGCTGTGGCAGGAGCCGTCCATGCTGGTACTGTTCCTACACAACTCAAAGTCCTGACAGTTTTTCTGCCATGCTGGGAATAAGTTACGTGCTGTTACATATGCTGTATCCTTAAAGATGCATTCATTTCAAAAGAGCTATTTAAATGTTAAACTTAATAAAAGATGAAAACACATGAACTTTTCTTTTTATAATTACTATTTTAGCAACCATAAAATACCACAACTCAGTGGAAAAGAATATTGTGCCTGGCTTGATGGCAGTTTTTACCTGAATTCAGACTTCTAGAGCATTCCTAAAAATTGTTAATTTTTCTTTGCAACTGATATCTTTGTAGATTCCTAGGATGAGATAATTGGGCAGATGGCAGTACCTTATGGCACATTCAGATTCAGGTCCTGACTGAGTTAAATAAGAATATTTCTGAAGAGTTAGTTCTAAGCCCACTTTGTTCTCAAATGAGAAATTTTTCTGCTATGATGGAGATTTGGTCAATAGTTCATCCAAATTCTGATACAAACAGAAGCTGTGTTAAGGCCTCAGATTAGAAGAGGCAAGGCACTGTGATCTCTACAGAATTTATAAAGAAGCATTTGAAGTGGAGAAAAAAACATGTTAGAGGGAATACCAGGCAGTTAATCTGCATGGACATGGCTGGAACATTGGCTGAAGCTGGCTGTCTACAGAAATAGATTTCTGGCTAATGATTCAATTTTAGTTTACATGCTCGGAGTCCATGTGTTAGTATTTATGCATGTATTTATGTATCTGGAACCTGATAACAAAAATAACCCCAGGAGACAATATGATCTAAAGGCAAAAGGGAACAACTGGAAGTGGATTAAAAAAATGACATAAAGGGACTCAGCTTTCTAAAGATGCTGGATTTGTAGCACAAAGATGAAAACAAAAAAAGCAAGAAATGAACTTGTGCCATCCATGAACAAAAAATATGAAGTTAGAAAAGTTAGATTTTTTTGTTTCATTGGAGAAGAAGAATGAGGAGTGAATGAGACCCTGCTGTCAAGAATAATGCAGAACATGCTGGAAAAGCCAAAAAAGGTGACTGATGAGTGTTGCAATGCCCCACAAAGTGAGGCTTTAGAGATAATTTTTTTTTAAAGCCAAAAGCAAGCAGTGGAAGAGAGAATGCATACCAGAGTGAAGAACTTCTGCATCCACATAGATCTTTGGAGGCATGGCATGTTATGGTAATAAGGCATTGCAAAGCCTTATTAAAGGGAGCATCGTGTGCAAGGAAGTTGGTTCTAGGTTTTAGAACATACTCTTGCGAGAAACAGGTATAGCTCCAGAGAGATCTCACCTACAGTCAAGGACAGAAGAATTTGTCCACTGAAAGAGTGAGGATAGTAATAATCACTAGCTCAGAACAAGTTCACAGGACTATGAAAAAGAACCTTTTTTGGACGGGGACGAGAGCATCAGGAAGATAAATAGAATGATACAGTTTATACATCATAGACATCAACAGGAAAGCAGAAGTAAAAATGCCTGAACTATGGCCAGTGAAGCAAATAGGGTTTGAAAAGAATCAATTCATGTCTCAGACTAAGAAAGAAAGAAAGAATGAAAGAATGAAAGAACCTTACTTTCTGCGCTAATGAGGACAGTGAGAGCACTTCCAGCAAGCCTGGCAGATCCCAAGGTTCTCGCTGCACTGGGGAAGAAGGATGCTGCTTTTTATGATCTGTTTTTTCATTAAAGAGCAATTTGTTTCCAGATGGATAGTGCAGCTAGCCATAATATCACCCCACAAAAATGATAAAAGGTGATTTTAGACTGAAGAAGATGTGGCCAAGTAAAGGGCATGTACAAGACAAGCAGTCTGAAGCTGGTAGTGAAAGAAACAAAGGGGACAAGCAATAAACATTGTTCCTTGGAGTTCATAGAGCTGAAATGGAGGAGTACCATCAAGTGAAAAACTCTGCTTCAACAAAGATCCTTACTCAGTAAAGTTTCAGTGTAATTAAATCTTGGTGTGAGAGAAGAGGGACGCAAGTCATGGTGAACTTGGTCAAAATTTTAACAGAACATGTGCTTCAAGGAGGAAATTCAGAGATCAAACAAAAGTTAAAACTCCACAAACTGTCCCTGAGCTCACTCACATGTGCAATTCCTTTAATGTGGAGGGAAGCACGAAGGTTGCAATGCATTAGTGCGCTTATTGAATTTAGAACTGAGCATGATAGCAGCATAACATCAGCCAGGTTAGCTGCACTGGTTGAAAGACATTTAACACACAATATGAAAGAAGCCAGTGCTTCTCATGAGTGACTAAAGAAGTTCCACCAGTTTCACCCATGATAAAAGTCATAAGGTATATTGAGCAACATACATTTCCTACTCCTCTGAAAACCTTTGAACAGGAGTAGCCTGGTGTGAAAGTCTTTGGATCTCATCTTCATTGCAGAGGTAGTCGTTGCAGAGGTAGTCCGTGAAAACTGAAGAACACCCTCACCTAGAGAAAATCCCAAGTGCTTGGAATTTTACTGGTAGTATTTCTACCATGAGATAAGAAATGACAAGTTGCTGTGGGTTGTAACTGCCATCAGGCAACTGAAGGCATGCACAGCGAGGACAAGCATATCCCAGCCGTCCTGATGAAGCAGTGAGTCACAGAACCTGCCACTAAATTCAAACAGATCAACACCACATGGGAGCATGAGCACATGATGTCCTGTTCTGTGTACTCACAGTGCAACATAAAAATGGCATTGATAGTAAAGCGACTGATGGCAATGGCAACACAGATAGGAATGAAGAGACAGTGCTGACTCACCTCTTGGATTAGAAAATGCAAGGACTAGTTCTGTTGTTGTCTGCTTCACATGATGGACAGTCTATTGCTGCCAAGGAGAGTTGGAGCCCCAGTGCACTGGGGATGACATCAAATAAAAACACAAAACAAGAGCAGCTATCCAAATACTGTGGGATGCACAGCAGATGAAACAGAAGCAAATCAGGCAACAGTAGAGACAACACAAGATAGTTATTTCTGTCTGAAGATAGTTTTCAATTTTCTTAAACAAACAGAATATTGACCAAGAGAACAGAAGAAGACCAGGAGTTCAGCAAGGGTACCTGTGGCAGTGTGCTCCCCCCTCGTCTCTGACTCCCCCTCCTTTGACCTCTTTCAAGTGATAACCACCTGTGGCTGTGGTGATAGATACATCTGGTTTGTGTCTGGTCCTGAAGGATGCACCCACTGGATGTGGGGGGAGACAGATAACGACACAATAGCCAAGGGCTGTTGTGGAATGTGCCCATCTAAGCACAGTGGTCAGTATGCAAATATGACTATCAGCCAATTATCTTACCCCCATAAATAGTGAGCAGCCCAAGAGCCCTTTGAGCTCTCCTGCACGGCAGCGGGCTGCACGCCAGGATCTCCCCTTGAGCAGGGACGCCTCTCAAGGTTAGTCCTCGAGGTTGAGAGATTCCTTACCACGACAGATTCTCGGTAAGTGACTAACAGCATGCTAACTTGGAAATCTTAGCTAAGTGACATAAAGGATTAATTGCGCATATATAATCCTTTAGGCATAAACCGTTGACCAAGTCTGGGACTAGGATTGGATCCAGCCGCAACTAGACTCCTCTCTGAGGGAGTTTAGAAAGCAAGGGGATCTTTTCTGAACCTCATGACTCAACGGGAGGGCCCCCCTGACAGTTTTGTCTGACCCTGTCCTCTGTGCAGTAAATAACAAAGTGTACCTTGCCATCGAATCTCAAACTATTGTCGCAGTTACCACTGAACTTTGTTAACTCACTGTTTTACACTAATAAACCACATTATTTTTGCCTCCCTCTCACTCCATCCGCAACAGTACCACAGATGTGTTGGAAGGAAAGAGGCACATAAGCAAGACTAACAGTGTAATTGAAGGGCTCTGAATCTTAACAAGGATTAGGAATCACAGTTAAGGCACATGTCTTCGGTGGGACATGTCTTAGTAACCCCTGGCTTTAGCTATTCAGCTAATGCTTGCACTGCTAACAAATCAACCAAACTGTTAGAAAAAGCAATGACCTCTATAATATTTGGAAAGAAGGAAGCAGACTACAACAAGGAACAATCTGGAGGAAGCACTAGAAAGTTTCTACATGGCTTGAAAGTAATACTCAGTTGTAGCACTTTTGTAAACAGTTCTCTTTACAAACATCACATTGGTTTTGCAAACACAGTATCATGGTGTTATCCAGCATATCATATATGCAGTGTTGCAGAGACTGCTTACGATAAATTTTGACTGATCAGCTATGTCCACTGGAGGTTTTCTGTGTTATCCTTTTTTCAGATACCTATCACTCTGGCAATGAAAACATTTATTGGCACAGTGCAGTGACTTCAAAAATCTCCTGAGAGGAGGTCAGAACCTCTGATTCATTCTCAGTTCAAGAAGTGGTAATTGCTGTAGAGTTTATTTAGGTTTTGATTACATATATAAGTGATTATTTGGAACAACATGCTAGTTTTCAGAATGTGTTTTAGCCAAGCTCTCATCCTTTTCCACAGGAAGAAAAGAAAAAAAAAGGGGGGGGGGGGCGGGCAGAGAAAGACTAGAAAAACACCACCAAGTTCCCCAGAGCATCTCCCTGGATAGAGAAGGGAAATGTAAGGGGCAAGCAAGTATGTCTACTTTTGCAGCACACAAGGTGTTTAAACCCTGTAAATCAAAGAAAGCTCACAATGAAAGCTGTCTCAGCTTGCACCTGACTAGCTCTGCACTAGATACCTCTCAGGGATAACCTATGTTAATTGCTAGTTCATCTGTGGCTTCACAGCAGCCATTTGGAGATTCAGAGGGAATCCTGGAGGAGAGGACCAGAGCGAGTTAGTGTTCTTCAGGAGGAATAAGTTGCCCAGAACCAGGGAGTACAGATACATCCTTGCTCCAGGTCTCTGAGGATTTCCATCAGCATTCAGACACATTATTATAAAGAGAAGCCACATTATTTCAGACACAGGGAGAACGACACTAAAAAGGATTGTCCACTTGCATCAAGTCTGAAACAGAGAGTCCTGCAGAAGGTCCACCAATACCAAGTCATGTAAATACTGTGCCTACAATGTGTATGTGCACTGTGTTAAGTGAGCTACCTGTTAGTTATTTTATTGGATGTATGATAAAGACTGCACTCACAGCATCCTCACACCTACAGACTCAGGAATGAGGTCATGTTTTCTTCTGGTTGTTCCACAAACAGTATCTGGAGTTATGATCTTTGTTTCATCTGCCTCTACTTTCTCATCTTTTTTTTTTTTTTCATTTTGTACGTGTAGCATTACATATTTTTAGAATGGAAATACAGTCTAAATCAAGGGAAAAAAGTTCTCATGGGTAGTCTGTAATAGAAATTGTTCAGATGAGTGTTTTCTTTGTGAAAGGATTCGTCTGTGCACATTAGTATCTATCTGTGTAATTTACTGTCAGCTTACACTGCTATTTTAACTATTGAATACTTCTAAATATTACTGGCTATACATTTTAAATAGAAAAGAAGGAAAGAAGGCAAAAGAAGCTACCAAAACTGCTGTTGGTACCACTGGCACCAGAAGTGCCACTTGAGCTTGACATTTTGGTAGTGGTTCTCTTGGTGATTTTGGAAAGGATCTTTTTCTGCCAGAGAATACAAATAAACAAACAGAGGCAGAAGCAAAAAATGAAAGCATTTTAAAGTGAATGCAAGAACAAGCAATGAGCATAATGCTTTGGTTTTCTGGAAGTACTTCAATGCAGGAGTTGACTGCAGTTTAAAATTCTGACTGTGCATAGCAGGAGGTGAACAACGCCCTCACAGGAAAAAGATGCCTGGCTCCATGGCTTTGGGTTTTGGTAGGGCAGCAAGGGAAGCCAGAGAATACTCAAAGCATAGAGAAAACCAAGTGCAGTCATCACTTTTGGAGACTCAGGCTTTATGAGTCTTGCTCACTTTTGTATACAAAATCAGTGAGGATTAAACACCAGTTATTTAAGCTTCCTGGCTATCTACTGGCTTCCCATGGCCTGGACAGGCGTACTCCTTGCTGGGTAGAAAATTGGCTGGATGGCCAGGCCCAAAAGGTGGTGGTGAATGGAGTTAAATCAAGTTGGAGGCTGGTCACAAGTGGGGTTCCCCAGGGCTCTGTGTTGGGGCCAGTTCTGTTTAACATCATTATCAATGATGTGGACGAGAGGATTGAGTGTACCCTCAGCAAGTTTGCAGATGACACTAAGTTGGCTGGAAGTGTTGATCTGCTTGAGGGTAGGAAGGCTCTACAGAGAGGTCTGCACAGGCTGGATTGATGGGCTGCAGCCAATTGTATGAGGTTCAACAAGGCCGAGTGCTGGGCAGCAGTGTGCCCAGGTGGCCAAGAGGGGCGGCGGCATCCTGGCTTTTATCAGGAATAGCATGGCCAGCAGGAGCAGGGAAGTGATCGTGTCCCTGTACTCCGCACTGGTGAGGCCACACCTCGAATCCTGTGTTCAGTTTTGGGCCCCTCACTCTAAGAAAGACATTGAGGTGCTGGAGCACATCCAGAGAAGAGCAACAAACCTGGTGAGGGGCTGGTGCACAAGTCTTAGAAGGAGCGGCTGAGGGAACTGGGGTTGTTCAGCCTGGAGGAAAGGATGCTCAGGGAAGACCTCATCACTCTCTACAACTGCCTGACAGGAGGCTGTAGTGAGGTGGGTGTTAGTATCTTATCCCAGGTAACAAGTAGTAGGACAGGAGGAAACGGCCTCAAGTTGCACCAGCGCAGGTTTAGATTAGATATTAGGAAAAATTTCTTCACTGAAAGAGCTGTTAAGCTTTAGAACTGGCCGCCCAGGGAAGTGGTCAAGTCCCTATCCCTGGAGGTATTTAAAAGCTGGGTAGACGAGGTGCTTAGAGACATGGTTTAGTAGTGGACAGGTAGGGTTGGACTCAATGTTGTTAAAGGTCTTTTTCAATCAAATGATTCTATGATTCCAAACCCATCTTTTACCCTCTAGAGTCATACAGTCTGGTAGCGTCCAGTGGGGAGATTTTTTTGAAAAATTATTAGAGAAATCCTTGAAACTGTTTTACCAAGGTCTGCTAGCTAAAGGATCATACCACCTTTTGGTCACCAGCTTGGGTTGAACATGAAGACATCTCTAGCAGTAAATGTTACATTTTTGTCAATGCCATTGATAATCATTTAGGCCATCTTGCTTCTTTGAATAGCACTGGAGAATAGTACCAGCTCAAACAACACTATAGTAATAACGTACTACTTCACACTAATGTAAAAAAAGAGAAGACAGAATTATGAATGAGAACATCCTTGGATTTATTGCTGTCCACCTCACCATTTTCCTCATTTCAACAAATATGAACTTTTTTCTTGTTTCCCCCAGGAATTGGTAAAAAGTATAACTGTTGTAACTTCAGTACATACTGAAAATAAATCTCATTTTGGACTAAACAAGGCAGCTGGTAAGACAATCTTGGAAACACTGGCTATTACACGCACTTGACATTTTTTGAAAGGTTCAGTAGTGCTATCAAGCTTTTATCACTTCACCTTTCATCAGTCAGTCTCAAAATATGGCATTTAATTGAAGGACTCACTTAACTTTGCCAGTCCAAAAGCCATGCATCCTCTATAAGCAAGTGGTCTAGGTTCTTTCTGAGGGAAAGGAATAGACACTTCCAAAGTATGATCCATCTCTGTGCAAAGTGGTGTAGTGAGGCATAGAGGACTGAAGGAACTTGTTCAGAATTATCCAGCAACAACCATGGATCATTTCTACCAATTGGAGGGTCCAGTGAAGCATCAGGCACAGCTATTCTCAGGTCCACAGTGAGTTAGCAACCATATATAAATCACTTGTAGTCGTTGTAGTTTTATTCTGCTTGTTTAAAGTTCCAACTCAAATAAATAAGGATCAATTAAACCAGACTACAGCCTAATTTTAGCATATTCTAAGACCCATTCTTGCTGTGGAGTATGATAGGCACCAGGATTTTGACTTTCCCAGTAGAGGACTAGAACACAATAGGTATCACCTGCAAAGTGAGAAAGGATCTTACTCCTTATTGTCAAGAATTTGTGATAACTGCATGTAATTTTTACTGGCAAACACATATTGCACAGTCTGTGAAAGTAGCATTTTTTGAGGACTACTGATTTCTTTACCAGAGCTGAAGTTCTGATGACTGGATGAGTTGTTTTAACAATGAGAATAGTTTTTTTCAAATGGGTTCCTGGTCCCAATGTAAGAAAATCTGAGAAAAATTCTGTCACTTGTAATATGCAGAAAGTTAAAACATATGTTCAGATAATCTTAAGTGCTCTTAAAATGTCATATTCTGTGTATGATTTGCTATACCAGTGACAGAATACTAAAATAATAGCCATTACACATATTATATTCTCAATCATGTTGTCCTTTATGTGTATAATGTGACATATGTAAAAGCTGTCTTTCTTATTCTTGGCAATGATGTATGTAAGTGCTTGTATAAGTGTTTTCATAATAGCTCTTCAGAGTGTTTTCCAAACATCTTTCTAATGTCTTCTAAGGGAGGTAGATACACGATCATCCCTTATTTGGAAATGAGGACAAGAAGATTCAGGATTTAGGATTTTGAAGTTTCCCTGAAGCTGGTATTTTTGTGCAGAGGATTCGTCATGTCACTTACTGTTGATTTTGTCATGAGAATGAATTTTATGAAGTTAACAATATATATGATGGACCAGTTCTTGTTCAGTTGGTCCTGCCAAAGTCAGGTGCATTTTCATAACTCTCAAAAAATAAAAGTCTCCAAAAATAAATGTTCATAAAAATCTCTCTTCTAAAGCATCAAGTTGGAGTGCTTTCCAAACTGCTTCTTTTTTGATACTCTTCTATGGCTCCCAAGATCGTATCACTTGCATTTCTTACTATTGATTATGCTTGATTTATAGTCTCAGTGAAACATATTTAACCCAGGAGAACATGCCTGTGGTGGGTTGACCCTGGCTGGATGTCAGGTGCCCACCAAGGCCACTCTATC
>NW_009260139.1:192874-193188 GCF_000687185.1 Egretta garzetta
CCGCTGCTCCAGCCTGGGTCCATCCCTCCCACGGGGGGCAGTCCCTCAGGAGCAGACGGCTCCAGCGTGGGTCCCCATGGGGTCACCAGCCCGGCCAGCAAACCTTCCCCAGCCTGGGCTCCTCTCCCCATGGGGCCACAGGTCCTGCCAGGAGCCTGCTCCAGAGTGGGCTTCCCACAGGGTCACAGCCTCCTTTGGGCACATCCCCCTGCTCCGGCATGGGGTCCTCCCCAGGCTGCAGGTGGGGATCTGCTCCCCCGTGGGCCTCCCTGGGCTGCAGAGGCACAGCCTGCCCCACCATGGGCTGCCCCAAG
>NW_009260139.1:194123-241109 GCF_000687185.1 Egretta garzetta
GCGCCTGGAGCCCCTCCTGCCCTCCTGCTGCCCTGGCCTGGGGGGCTGCAGGGCTGCTCCTCTCACAGCCTCTCACTCCTCTCTCTGGCTGCTGTTGCACAGCAGTTTTCTCTCCCCTTAACTATGTTATCCAGAGGTGCTACCACCGTCGCTGATGGGCTTGGCCTTGGCCAGCAGTGGGTCTGTCTTGGAGCCGGCTGGCATTGGCTCTGTTGGACATGGGGGAAGCTTCTGCTTTTAGCCCCCCCTGCTACCAAAACCTGGCCACACAAACCCAATACAGTGCCTCTCATCCCTCTTCCTTTAATTTAAATCCTCACGCAGTTGCTTTCCTGATTCTCCTAACACCTACGAATTTCTTTATGACTGCATATACTATGAAATGGATGACCAAAAATTTTGAGTTTATTTTTCAATTACTTCATATTTTCTCATTTGCAAGCAAGGCATTAAATAAGCAACAGCCATCTGACATCTCTCTTCACTAGATTTCCTCCTCTCTTTGAATAATTTTGATGACTGTTGTGAAAATTGTTAGTTGCCTAGTAGCTGAAATGAAGAATAGCATTCCATTTAATGGTATGAAAAAAAACCCAGAAATCTGCTACAAGTGTTTTCTTGTTTAATGGACGAACCCAACTCTCTCTGCTATACAGAAATATTAGTGTCATGACATTAGGAAACACTTCTCAGATGGAAGGCAGTAATTTCAAGGAACGAGAAAAAATATACAAGTATTGAACCTTCAAGACAGTTTGAGCCTCAGTAGTGTCCTTTGTTTATCAAAACCAGTGGAATTTCATACAGTGCACATGATAGTCGCAGAAAAAATATATTGTAAATATTGTATGTTTGAAATTTTAGCAAAGTTCCTGGCAGGTCACCACTTGGTTTCCAGTACCTTAATAACATATTTATTTCAGCCAGCATGTTCTGCTGGTTCACAGCTAATAAAACCAGTATCTCTGTATCTGAAACGACAGGATCTGTGATGGGGTGCATAGATTGCCTGATGATGATACACTAACTTCTGGAAATTCTGAAAAATGCAAAGACAGATCAATGGGGATCTTTCAATTTCTCTGTTATTATTAGAGGTCTGGGGGTCTACACACGTTATTTGTCAAAGCACAGTTGCTTTTTTCAGGCTTTGAAGGTGGAAGTGATAGTACACATGCAAAACAGCAGATGGAGTTAGTAAGATGTGAGATAGCACATTGTCATGGATAATTTTATGCATTTCTGTTGTTTCAGGGAAAAGCAGTGATGCGGAGAAATCTTCAGCGGAGAAATTTTGGATTGCTCATATTGTGCAGGGTTTTTTGATTATTGTGTTTAAAACTGAAAATGCAGCAGGTCTGCTGGTTGGTATGGTATTTGCTGTTGTGATTAGGAGGGGAGCTCAGTACTGGTGTTCAGGCGTCTTGTTTTGTTAAGCGAGGGAGAATCTCCTTCAGGTGAACACATGTGGATGCAGAAAAGGCAGGAAATTTCCAAAGTAATCACAAATCAATTTTTAAAGCGACTCAAACATCAGTGTTTGTTGCTGCCAAGGGGAAATACAGCCCACCTTATTTTAAAGAGTTGAGCTCCTAACTCGTGTGTCTGCAGTTCTTGGTACCACCACCACTGTACCTGCAGTGGGGTGCAGATACACCTGCCCTAGCCCTGGACCACCCAGGGCAGTTGTCAATGCCAGATGAGCCGCGGCAATGAAAAATATGACATGAGCTGATGTCATGTTTGCTACATGTTTGCTAAGCTCACAGGTAGATCCTGTGGCACCTCTGGTGAGCTGCCACCAGCCCCCAGGCTGGGTGGTTTAAAGCTTTCTCAGACACAGCAACACCTTAATGCTGTGAGCAGCGTGGAGCTGCAGTGCTAAATGCAGCCCTGCTTCGTGAGAGTGGGCATATCACTTCCCTGGTGTGAGCTTTCTGTTTCTCCTCCTGACTTTCCTATTTAGGTTTTACAGTCTTTTTGGCCAAGCTGGCTTAAAAGAAATGAAAGCCAAGCTGGCTTTCAGTGGGGTTGTTAGCAAAATTGAGCTCACTTCCTCCTCCATTACCCAGCTGGTGTAAATCAATACAGCTCTGGTGAATTCAGTGGTACTTTATGCCAGTTGCTCTAGTTACAAACTCAATCCAGCATCTCCCTGATAACTGTCATGGATGAGAACAAAAAATATCAACAAAACAGCATTGCATCCTGTATTTCTCAAATGTAGAAGGTTTTCAGCAGTCCTTTTAAAATTTGTTTTATTATTATTTTGATTTTATTTTATCTTACTCTATTTCTTTGCCCCGTTCTGTTGCACTGTCAGCTATTTGGAGAACAGTGGTGTAATCTCCTTTTGTTGCACGGCCTTACTGCAGAGCTATCCCCCGCTACCAGAGGGGTAAGCTAAACAGGTTCCAGTGGCACTTGCTACTTGATAAGTGCAGAGGCTTAAGTAAGGGTTTTAGACAAGAAGGAAAGAAAAGTCTCCTTGAATGCTAAATAGCTCTGTGTGGTTCGCCACCCACCCACTCTGCTGAAACATGGTCCATTAACTCGGCATGGCTGATGCAATTTGAAAAGGGGCACCAGTTCATAAGTCAGTCTGCGTCTGCCGATAATAACTACCCAGATGCTGGGGGGGGGGAAAAGAAGTGGCACAACATGATGTTATGCAGGAATACTTCTAATTCACTCTGAAAAACATCTGATACTTAGCAGTGACTTTAAAGAGCAGATGACTTCTGAGGTGAATAATCCTGAGCATGATACAAATGAAGGCCAATGTACAAAGTTTTTAAAAGTTTGACTTCATCTCTTCAGATTTGTGGACCATTTATGTGAGACACAATAAGACTAAATAAATGGGTAATGTTATGGATAAACAGTACCTCTACCAGGATGCAACTATCCATATTTATGTTTGCATTAAGACCATAATATATATTCAGTTACAAAAGGGTCATAGCAGTATTTCCAGTACATGTGCAAAAAAAATCCTCTCCATAAAACCCCATGTTTCCAGAGCACCAAAGAAGGACTAACATAACAAATATTTGTGGGAAGGAATGGGTAAAAGGAGATGAAAGGGAGAGGGAAGAGCTGCTGATCATGAGATAGCCTTTTTGGGAGGACTTTAGCTGTATTCCTTTGCCAGGTTTAAATGTCCAGGTTTAGAGATGCATATTTGGAAAAGCCAACTCCTTTAGTGGGGTGTTCAGTGGTAATTTTTAGCTGGCTCCAAGCAGCCAAGAAGAGCCAAACTGTTATTGATTTATTGGGGTGTAAGAAAAGAAGATACATTAGGGGTGTTGTCTAGAATTTGGGATGAATGAAATTCTTTGTTCTGTATAGACTTTGTAGAGGATTTGGGGGAAATCACATTATAGTATCTCATTAGAGGTTTGATTCAAAAACAGGGAGGACCTGCTGAAGCTAAGGATCATCTGAGCCAAATAATAAGGCATAAAAATGAATTGAGCAGATTGGAATGAAGTGTATCACCTGAAAATTTCCTGACATTTACAGCTTTCTCTACTCCATAATGTGTTGTGGGCTTGATTTCATTTTTTTTATCTTTTGGTTTATACCTTTTCATTTTCTTCATCCTTATGAAGTAAGTTCAAGGAAGAAATAATAGGATTATCTCTGATGTGACAAGACAGTAAAATCCACAGAGCTGACAGCCAGCACCATTCTTGCTCCACCAAAGGGATTTCTGACATTAGGAAGTAGGGCTGTGCTAGACAGAAGAAAAACAGTGCTTAAATAACCATATTTGGAACTGAAGCCCTCAGAAAGAAGATATTTTTCCTTGCAGGCTTTTTTGCAAACAATTTAACCAAGTGGCAGTTGAGATGGGAAGTGTAGAAATGGCAAAGCTAAGGTTCTAGCTGTAAGATTTATTGCACTGGATCAGAGTATTTGCCTGCTGAATGAAGCTGTGCTGAGGAAGGAGGATGGATGAGAGGGTTTCAGACCTTTTAAGCTGACCATTAAATCCTTTCCATAACAGAACAAGACTCTGTCTTTTTACAAGTCATAGAGATAATTAGCTAGATCCCATTGAGTACGAGGCATGAGGGCTGGTTTACAGGATGTGTTCGGGGTCAGCCTTAAGTTATCCACCATGGACTGACCTCAGGTTTGCTGCACTGCATAAAAAGCTATCACTGCCTTGTCTTTACTATGATTTTTCCATGCTAACTATATCAGTGCAAACCAAAGTTTTATTACAATTTTTGAATGTGGAAACACAGCTAATGGAATTAGAAAGGCAGAAGTTTCATATTGCGTTTTAGTCATACGTTTCCCCAATGTATTTCTCTCTTTTACAGTGGACCGAAATTCTCTTCCTTTTAGCAGACTCACTCATTTGGAACTTGTTTCCTCTTTGTCAACTTATTTTTTGACTTTCCATTGTGTTGAACATTTTAAGACAGACAATTTTATTTGGTTAAAGGGAATGCTAGGGAGAAGGGGATTTGGTTTTTTTTGGTTTTTTGGGGTGTTGTCATGTACCACGCCACTTGCTGAGTTACCGTATTTTGGCTGATGCATAACAGACCATGCCTCTGCTTTAAGCTTGCACAAAAGTGAGATGAAAATTCTATAGCTTAAAGTTCAGGGAAGAATGTTTGAAAGAGTATATTTTACCACACAGTTGCATCAGGACATCAACATGCACAAGTTTGGGCAACCGTGGCCAACTGACTCCATAACTCTGTGTATTGATGCCAATAATGAAAAGATCTCTCAAAGAAATGAACTAAACCTCATGATCCTTTCTGCCTTTATGACTGAAACATATCTTTAGTAAGATAAAAATACTAAAATAATGCTAAAAGAATTAAGTAGATTTTCCTTTTAAAATCTGTACCACTTTTCCACTTGTTGTGTCTCTCTACTTCTCATACAAAAATATTTATTAAGAAAAGTGATTCAGATAGAATATAGATGCAATTAGTCACTGAAAATGCCAAACTCAATTGTTATAGGTAGTATCACATTGTCTTTTAATATCAGAAACCTTATTATTTTCCGTTGAGTCTAAATTGACAACTAACAAACTGAAATGTTTGAAGAATGAAACCATGTCGTACAATCTGTAATTACATTTGGCCTATTCTGTGACTTCTGTTTTGATGTGTGTATGGAGGAAAAAAAAGCCAGTCTTATTTCCTTGTGTAGATAACATGCTTCACCTGTTGGGTGCTGTGCAATGTGAGCTGACACGCTGCAGAAATACAGCCTCAGAGGTACCAATCTGCTCTAGAAGGAAGTTGTAAAGAGAAACAGCAAAACAAAGATGATGAACAAATAGAATAATTTTACTGCTGTCTAGCGTTAAAAAAAAAAAAATCATAAATAAGTCAATTCTAGTGTTTGCATGAATGGCAAATTTAGAAAACAGAAAGTGCTATGAGAAAGAGCAGCCCTTATTATTTGCCAAAGGCCGCATAAGATGCTCCCTTGACCAGTTGTGTTCCAACCCCTGCAAAACAGTGTAACAAAAAGTGCATGTTTATTATCTAGCCAATGGGTATAAAAATTATTGATATGTGTTCAACCCAGGTAAATATCCTTCTACTGCCTGATAACTCCATCAAAACCATTGTCATAGCTGAGGAAAATGAGATTTAACTGTTGGACTGATGACTGGGGTTTGATGTCCCAGCAGCTGTAGCAAAAACTCCTTGGGACTGGGTTTGAATATTGGTTTGAAGCTCTTCCCCTCTTCCATGTAGGACAGAAGAAGAGATGAGACTTGAGATTTGTTAAATTCAGAAAGATTTTGACCACAGAGTGATCATTCCTTTCAGTTTTGATCCAAATGTGTTGACCTCTCAGTGTTCCACCCTGATTTTTTCATGTTTCAAGCTTGAGTAAGTCCTAAAACAGAGAACATGACTTGATATCTAGTCTAACCTAGAAAAATTAAGAGGAATGGGAACCGTACTCTGGGCTGCATCGGGAGAAGCGTGGCCAGCAGGTCGAGGGAGGTGATTCTGCCCCTCTACTCTGCTCTGGTGAGACCCCACCTGGAGTACTGCGTCCAGCTCTGGAGCCCTCAGCACAAGAAGGACATGGACCTGTTGGAGCGGGTCCAGAGGAGGGCCACAAAAATGATCTGAGGGCTGGAGCACCTCTCCTGTGAGGACAGGCTGAGAGAGTTGGGCTTGTTCAGCCTGGAAAAAAGAAGGCTGTGGGGAGACCTGATTACGGCCTTTCAATACCTAAATAGGAAAGATGGGGAAAATCTTTTTAGTAGGGCCAGCTGTGACAGGACAAGGGGTAATGGTTTTAAACTAAACCAGGGTAGGTTTAGACTAGATGTAAGGAAGAAATTCTTTACAAAGAGGGTGGTGAAACACTGGCACAGGTTTCCCAGAGAGGTGGTGGAGGCCCCATCCCTGGAAACATTCAAGACCAGGTTGGACGGGGCTCTGAGCAATCTGATCTAGTTAGCGGTGTCCCTGCTCCTGTAGGGGGGTTGGACTAGATGACCTCTAGGGGTCCCTTCCAACCCAAAACATTCTATGATTCTATGATTTTCTGGCACTGAGGCAGACTGGCATGATGTAGCATTTGGCTATCCTGGTGAACTTACTCTCCCAGAAAACTAGCTTTGCATCAAAGGTAATTGGTGCAGGATAAAACAGGGTGTTAGTCAGGAGGCAGTTCAGCTCCAGGTAGGAGCTGTATTTCTGTAAACACGCAGTCTGCAGAAAATTATCCCCCTTCAGCTGTCACTTACCAGGAACAGTGCCACTGCTGATGCATCTGGGCTGCTGTCAGCTCCAACAAAAACAAGGTTAACAATAAACTTCAGACTTACTCACTGGTTAAGTAAGTCTATGGCTGAATTCCCATTGGCTTAATTAGAACTGGGATTTGTTTTTCGGGGTTTTAGTTTAAGTAAAAAATAACCAGTACTGGCAGTACGAACACAAAATGACCAAGGATTGATTAAAATAACAAAAGTAAAGGATTTTAGGAGATTTCCAATGAAACTCACGTACACTGGTTTTTGTAGACAACTTTTTGAGGAAAATTATCAAATAGAGAAGGTGGAAAAACAAATACTAATTAACAAAAGCTGCACATTCTCTGGCAAACTTCTGCTATGGAAAGATTTTAAGAAAACCCAAACACAGCAGGTATTACACTGCCAGTCACTCTGAGCACAGCTTCAGACTCCAACCCGTTACACGCTCATTAAGTGTCATTCACACTCACTGCCAGTATTTTCAGTGAAATTATTCAGGATTGATATTGCTGTAATCTGAGTATTTTTATTTTTTTTTCTACCTTGTTTGGTAAAACATACGTGGTGTTTTGCTTCATTCAGCTGACTGCATGTTCCCTCTCAGCCAGTGTTGACTCATTGCTTGTATCTCGCAATCTATTTTGAAGACAACTGCTGTCAATGCAGTATGAGATGATCGAACGTCCCCCGTCAGTTATCATGTTGTGAATTTGTTGTCTGCTTGGGGTAGTGAAGGATAATGAATGAAATAAAACCTCACTATCCCACGGTCTGTCATCAGCAGGTAACTGAGGAATAATAGAGCAAAAGATAATTCCTATGTTTTCATGTAACCCATCACAGCAGAGTTGGCCTTTTCTATGCAATCCTATATGATTTCTTTCCTTTTCTTTGGCATTCAGCCTGTTTTAACAAAGCTACAGAGAAAGTTTTGCCTCATGGTACAAGAAACGTGCACCTTTTGAACTGAATTCAAGCTGTTGTTGCCCCATGAGCTCCCCTTTATTTCTGTGGATATTTGCAGCAGACGTGACCTCTTTGTAGCTGTGTTCAACTACGGATTTTCATCTGTGGTTAGGGGATTTTGATTCACCAGAGGCACACATGTCTTGTTACAGCTGGGCTATCGTTGTGCTTTTCCCCAGCCTGAACAGATGCTGTTTGCTGTTGGAGCAGCAGTGCAACCAAGAAGCCTGGTATTTTGTAACCTAATGAAGTCATCGTTCCAAGCCTCCCAGGGCTATTTGGAAGGCAGCTGGGATAAACTGTAAGTAGCACAAGCCAAGGCACTCTATTATATTGCTTTAAGATGGAGCTGGGTGAAACCTGCTGTTTGGCTGAACGCTTTCTGACATTTGGTATTCATATATGGGCAAAGCTTGCCAAATTTATGTTCCCAAAGAAGAATGTGGCAAGTCTTTGGGTTTTCAGCTTTGCTGCACTAACTTCATGCCAAATTTTCCTATGGCAATTACCTAACCGTCCAGTATCTTTCTGGATAGAAAATGACAAAGAAAAAGATTCAGAAGAGGAAATGGGACAAGTTAATCTGGAAGTAAATATTGGCATCTCACACAGTTGATAGCTTGTGGCAGGATTTCAATATGACACTGGCATGGAAATCCAGTGATTTTATTAAGATCATTATAGGATTTCTCTCCTGCTCTTTAATGCTCTCCCATCCACAGTCTGCTTCATGGCAATGTGGTACTTAGCACTTTTGACCAATCTACCTTCAGGTCAGCCTCCAGACTTGTGTTGGCCTCTTTAATTTCCTCGTAAATTCATAGTCTCATGATTACTCTTCTAGTGATATCTCAGCAAGCACTTCGAATACAATCCTGAATTTTTGGTTTTAGTGTCATTTTCCTTATTTGTCTTAGTCAATTTATCTCAATATTCCATATGCTACTTTTATTCTTTCTACATAAATACAGGACATCTCCTTTTCATGTTTTGCCTTGCTGGCTTTGTAAGCCA
Source organism: Egretta garzetta (assembly GCF_000687185.1). Classification (NCBI taxonomy): domain Eukaryota; kingdom Metazoa; phylum Chordata; class Aves; order Pelecaniformes; family Ardeidae; genus Egretta; species Egretta garzetta. The sequence continues at coordinate 202,870 of NW_009260139.1, forward strand.
GTTTGTAAGCTTGTCATTGGCACCTTAGTACGTGTACACCCTGTAGTGCTTTTTGTCCTTGGAAGCCAATTTTGTTCTCTCAGACTTAGACAGATTCTTAGGAGTCCACGTCCTCTTTGCATCTTCCTCTCCAGATTCATCAGTGATGTACCTACACAGTTAATAGAATGTGAGACACAGTTAGTTAAATGTGAATCTAAAGTGATTCTTAATTTGGGATTCAACTGACTTCCTAGTTGCTTACGCACATGTTTAAGTGCATTCATAACTGAAGCTCTGGAGTGTCTTAGGAATGGCCCAGGGAGAGGATGCTCAGTAGAGGAGATCCAGGTTCTGGGAATTGCTCTCATTTGGGCCAAGCATCAGCCTGGAGTGTGTATAACACATGGCATAGATCTTGTGATAAGCACTTGAGCCTACTCTTTACTTTACCAAACAAGCACAAACCTGAAGTCTCACTTTTTTCATATACATGTGAACATATACATAAGTTCACAACATATGTGAGAAACCCGAGGCAACACTTACCAGTGAAGCTTTTATTTTACCCATCTTTGGGAATGAGTTAAGTGTGGTAACTTATGTAGAGGGAAGTTTTAAATGCCTGTTATGAAATCATAATGAACAAGCATGCTGGTTGCTTTGTTTTAGCCTAAAAAAAATGATGAAATTGTAAGACTTGGCTTACAAGCAGACAAACAAATAAAAGCAGATGGTGGTTTTAAGCTGAACTTCCCTGACAAAATGTAAATAAATCACAAAGGTGTCCGTATATGTGAAAGAAACTTAGTCTAATTATTTCACCATAACAAATGCCTCATGCCCTCCACTGAGGTTTGGTCTTAAACTCCTACAATAGGAAAACAAGTTATTAAACAGCCCCTGAACAGACACAAAAGCAGATTACAGTTTTTAAAATTCCAGCCTCGTTCCCAAGGTTCATCCCTGATGTGAGCTGAAGGAAAATGGGAGAAGGAAAGGAGCACCAAGTCATAGAATCATAGAATGTTTTGGGTTGGAAGGGACCCCTAGAGGTCATCTAGTCCAGCCTATTAGTTCATCTAAGTAGGGCCTAGGGGAGTCTTGAACTTGTTTATCTACTCTTTCTACTCTTGTCATCTTCTGCTTCACTTAAGGACACTTTTTGCCCATTGCTGCTTCATGACTTAGGTAGCTGGAATAGGGTGAATATCATCAGAAAGGGCTTTTTAAAAAACCCAACCTTCTACACTGTGTACATTGGTTTGTTTTTTTTTTTTTTGGGGGGGGGGGGGGAGGGGTGGGTAGGAACATAGCAGCACTGGCAGTAAGACTTCTCTGGTATCAGATGGCGTTTATGGACCAAACATGAGAGAAAGATCATACTCCAGACAGGCAGAGAAATTAGACTCCAAAATTTTGCTTTTCTCACCACTAAGTGCCATGATATTTCTGAAGGCATATAATGGAATTGTAACCCTCTCCTTTTATGTAAACACTGATTTGTGATTAAATCTGGGATAGGGTTTATTAGTTTATTAGTATTATTAGTATTATTAGTTTCTGAATGTCATGATACTATACTGATAATAGAAACGCAGAAGAAACACAGCTGAGAGGTGGTGATGGAACATGGCATAAATTAATTTTTCCTCCCAACAAAAAAAATTGGGTCCAGTGTTCCAGACAACACTTTAACAAAATATTCTGCAATGAAGCAGGTTATTGCATATTGTTATCAAAATCCTTGTCTCCAAAATGCAATGTAATTATGCTGTTTCTTTTGCTAAAATATTCTTCACCTAAAGCAATGTATTTTGCTGAAAAAACTGCCATGGAATTCTGCACTGAAAGAATTTACTTTGGGATGTGGACTTTTAAGTGGTTCGAAGACACAATATGAATTCACATGATTTTTAGCTGGAGACAGGCACTTTATATAGCTTTATGTTATGAAATTATTCCCCTTAATCCTTAACAGCAAATAAAACAAATCAGCAGCCTCTCTGGAGATGTGTTTAGAAAATAATGTGGATGATGTGCTTTTATTTGAGGGCTGCAGTTCACATTCTGCTCTTCACTGCATGCAGTGCAATTATTCCAGATTCATGGCAGTCTAAACAAGACCAGATTTTGGAATGGATTGGATAGGATTTCAAAGTAGGAAAGTTGTTGGGGGGGGGGGGGGGGTGGGGGGATTTTTTTTTTTTTTGTTTTTTTTTTTTTTATCCATTTAGCAGGGAAAGTAAAACAAAATCTATTGGCTGGAAACAGAATGTAGTCAGACTTGAGGCAAGGCATTGATTTCTAGTGGTGACAATGGCAGAGCACTAGAAACAAAATTATTAAAGGATATAGAAAATTTTCTCAGAGGTTCTGTTTGCAATTCAAGATGAGATGTGATCCTGCAGTGATAGGAGTAATGTGGTTTCTTACAACAGCTATAAAAACGATGCTTTGGTATATGAATTCTCAGTTGAACAGTTTGGTTTTCTGTTGTCCAAGACTAGATTATTATGCTATTTCTTCTTGACCTAAAGATCCACATATGCCTCATCAATTACAATGTGTTTGTTTTGAAAGAGAAAGATCGAACTGTACTGGAATGGTACGTAACTATTATTTATGAATGTAAAGCTAATCATTTAGTGAGAGAGAGCAAGAAACATAGAGAGGGAGAGATTCTCATTGAAGAGTTTGTGTATAGGCACACCTGGTTTGCAGAAAAATGCACTGAAAACATAGTTGTAAGTATTTCAGAGAAAAAAAAAAGTGCCTTTTTCAGTCATATCACAGAATTTTTTTAATACTGTTCAAAAAGTACCTGACTCTACATAAACACCAACTATAACATGATGTAGACAATCGAGAAACAAGCAAATGTCTTTTTAAATGCTAAAATAAATTACATTTGTACAGGTAGAAAGCAAAACCAAAGCTGATAAAAATGTTAAATTTTATGAAAAATCATTTTCAGTTCACATCAAAATAATAACTTTACATTCTCTATTTTGTAATAGTATAAGCAGCAACAACATAAAAAAGAACAAACGCTCACAGAATGTTTGAAACCAGTTGTTCATAAGTTATTAGCAAATTAAAAAAAATAATTACAAGCACTTGTAGCCCACACAAATCTTTTAGAATTGGCACCATCTCTCTAAAACATCTATATTCTATATAGATTTCTAATTACAAATACCACCAGCAGCTGCCATATAATCCTATTAGTACATGTAATATACATAGTATATTTGTTCCCGTTTGGCAGATTGGAGTGACTTAATGATTATTGTTTGTACTGTCATTACTCAGATGAGACAAAACCAGCCATATACACCAATTCATCACCTAGATGAATTTTTTACTTACCTTTATGCTTCACTGGTCTGTATCTTTTTTCCTTTTCACAGTATAAAATTGTAAGTGACAATTACAGAGATTTGAACAGAGGGTATAATAATAAAACACAGCAAAAAAAGTGAATTCAGATAATTCAACTGAAGTCTTTAATTCTTGCAGTGTATGCTGAAATGGGTAGCAGATGAATGATTTCTATTGACTTCCTTTTATGAGATTCATGAAACTGCCCGAAAACCGTGACCTGTTTCTTATTTTTGGACATGTTCTCTCACCTCCCTTAACACATTTAGTCAAAGTACGATTTTCCCATTGGGATACCTGCTAGAGCAGCAATGATAAAGGAGAACGGTGGGAAGGTACTATTCCCCAAGCCTAGCAAGTGGCTTCAAGAATGAACCCAATAAAATACATCTGCTGTTTGATTCAAAAGAAAGTGGGGAGAACACCCTGCCATTAACGTTCTCTGCTGAAGCAAATAGCCAAGATCTAGACTTGGTTGGCCTCTATCAAACTTTGATTTTCTTTACATGGATATTAATCCAGAGTGATTCCATTGACCTCAGTAGGTTAAGGGCCAATGCCAGTAAAGGACTTCGGCGCTTAAAGTCATGCAGTGTAAATTTTTTATACTACTTGGCTCTACTGTGGAGACCAGAACCCTTTGTTAGATGTCTAACCTTACTGTGAAGTTTGTGAGAAGAGTTAGGTGCCCACGAAAGCAATGTAACAAGGAAAGAGATATCTGACCTTACTCTGCTTGAGCCAGTATGGAAATGTAATGAACTAATTTTCAACTGGGACCCATTTCTGGATATGGCTATAATTTTTGCTTCAAAGATGCGTGGCCTTTGTAAAAAAAGGTGGCTGGAGGAAAATGAAATGAGTCCCTTTTCTCTGCAGTCTCAGAGAAGTGGGAACCCCAAGTTTCATTCCTTCACCTCGCCAAGAAGACTCAGACTCTCCTTTTCCACGGAGGGGGCTGAGAACTCCAAGTGGAAGACAAGATGGCTGCAGACACAGAGGTGAGGAAGGGCACGTCCTCCCCTTCTGTCACTAAAGCACTTTTCAGGGAAGTGCTTAAGGGTTTTTTGAGCCAATACATAACACAGAAAAAATGTTGTCTCCACTTATTTGTAATTAAGACACCCAACTGGTTCCCGCTCCTGAGATGTTTAAAGTATTTTATATTAAATGGTCACATACTGTCCCTAATTATATCAAGTGTAGGATTTATCAGGATGCAGAGTAGCTGTTCCTTTTCTACTCTGGAACTCTTGTATTTGTTTCTATCTTGTGAAGTTACCTTAGTGAGATGAACAGAGGGTGCCCCAACACAGAGTCATCAGAGCACTGCCCAGCCAGGAGGAAGATTTCAATCACCTCTGGCAATGGTTATATCTGAATTTAGGTCCCTCAGCTTCTGTCTGACTGCTCTAACCTCAAGGCTATTGTAAAAACAGCAGCATAACCAGACCCTCAGCCTTAAAACAAAGGATGATTTCTACTCTGTTTTGTGGGGCGTATGATCATGTTGGACTATGTGCTGTGTGCTCTGTGTACTCGCTCATGGGATATGCAGGGATTTAACATAGGCACCACTGTTTTCTGGATCCCTGATGGGTTTTAACATGAGTTAGGTGCAAAAATCCTTACATGTGTCAAGATCAGGGTAGTTCTGAGCATACGCAGACCCGCAATGTTAGATAACTAAGGTGGCAGTTAAATAGTGGTTTTAAAATTGAGTTTTAAATGTAGGTATTAATTCTGCTGAAATCCTAACTTTAGGCACCAAAGTCCTTTTTTTGGGTCAGTCCTGACACTGGTCTCCAATACAACAAAAAACTCATGGTCACATTATTAATCCCAACCATAGTGCTCTGATTTCCTGAAGGACCCAACATTTTTTGTATGCTGTCTTGTTGCTGTCATGTTTTTTCCTATCACCTCATAAATGATGTATTAAGAAGAACTGCAAAGTTGCACGCTTTCCTCTACAGAATTTACACCCACAGCTATACGTCTTTCAGTCTGGTCTTGGTCTCTCTAAAGAAGACATCCCCAGGTGAATTCCACTATCATGCAGAGTCTGAATCATGGATTGGCCTTCCCATTTACTCTCTCTGGAGATCTTATTCTCTCAGTTTTGATCACAAAGTTTTCCTTTTGCAAACACAGCAACTGAATAAACATCCAAGCAAAGCTAACATTTTTTTTTTTCTTTTAAAAATTTTAACAGTTAATTTTTTAATTAGCATTTAACTTTTGATTCACCTTTGTAGCTGGAAATCAATGGAAGAAGCCAGCACCTTGTGGTCAACCAGGCTCCCATGAAACATCAGCAAGTGCTTTGTTGACCGTGGTCTAAAAATCTCTGGTCTAAGGTATCTGTATGAGTCTAGGCACCTAATGTTCAGATAGAAGTACAAGGAAGCACATCTCCAAAGTCATGCAATTATTCTTCAGAGCCAATTAAAAATACAGTTCTTCTTCAGTATTGCTAACATTTCTTCCCAACTGGCCTGCCAGAGTGATTCAATTTATCTCGAAAGCACAGATTCCAGAGGTGGTTATACCTTCACTCTTCAGGGTTGGCCTCAAGCACAAAAGAAACAAGTGATTTTCCAAGGTCCCTGTGGTCAAGAATGACAATAGTTTCAACTCCTTTAATTCCCTTTCTGGCAGCAGCACTAAATTGAAAGGCAATTTCAAGCCATTCATTTGGTACTTGCACATTCTTTAGTTAGATTGGAAAGTGTTCATGACTGTAACCTTTGCTTTTATGTCTGAAAAACCCTGCCTTTATAGCTTAATGTCCTAAATAGAGACTAGCATACAAACAGCATAATGAAATTATAATATCTGTCATTCATAATTTTCTTTCTTGTGTCAAACCCAGCGGCTTCTATCAAAGGACTTTCCAGTCTTGCAAATCTCCCACTGAACTCCTTTTAATTATTACTACAGTCATTAAATAATTGTTACCTTTTTGCCAAAAAACATTTCCTCCCTTTGTTGAAATCCAAACATATCATGCACGGTGATATTGGCACACTCCAGCCTGTACAATTAAAATAGATTTTGCCTTCTTTAAATGCCACTAAGGCTGACCTATCTCTCATTAAAGATAGACTGCCAACAGGGGTGTAAAATCTCAGCAGGTCCCATCCTTGGTTCCTTGGGTAACGAAAAATTCTGCTGTGGCTAATGGATATATAAAAGATGCATGACTCCTGCCAAAGTGAGAGTGAGCAAAAGTGTTTAAAATTTGGGTTGTGTAACATTAGGGTTTTAGCCTCTTAAAACACGTATTCAGGTTTTAGATTGAGGGTTTGTGTGTGTGCGTGCATGCACACGTACACACACACACACACATACATATATCAGTTTGGCAATATATATAAATGTTGTCAAGAAGCTCTGAGCAATAGCTATGGCCAGGATTGTGCAGAAGCAGAAGAGGTATATTTATGTGGAGTCATGGTTCAACAATTTCTACTTCTCACTTCTTTTCACTAATCTAATTTTTCAGAAAATATTTTTATATCTGTCTGTATAATCTGTATTTGCACTGTTGGTTATTTCATAGTGCAGTGAAGCCCACAGATTTTTTGCAAGAATATGTTGTGTCCACCAACATAAGAAAAGACTATGGAAATGGGAACCTAAAAGGCTAGGTAAAGATCAAGGTGGAGAATGTTCTAGTAAGGACATTGGTCAACAACTTAAACAATAAGAGAGCAGATAGTAAGAGAATCCCTTTGGCAGCCACATTAACTATCTCAGTACGCTCTGTATGTATAAAAACAATATTGCACTGATGGGAAACATATATTATCATATAAGTCTTCAATGAACAATGTTTAACTGGTCCAGACTGCCTAAATGAGAATGTTTGTGTCACAGACTGATTGGATATGTGGGTTGTAAGCCGTGAAAGAAGATGCTTTCTCCTAAAGAGATGGGCAGCTAGGGAATGATGAGACTGCTAATACTGCGAACCAGGAGGGCATAACAAAGCTCTGGTCTGGAAACCATACAGCTTCACAGAACTGAGTCTGTGATAATCAGTTGTTGGAGGAGGCAAGAAGTACATATGAGCAACAAGGACCTACAGGCATGACTTGGTGTATCTACCTGCCTTCTGGGGTAGAGCTGTTTTGTGACCTGCCAGTTCATGCTATAGGCATAGCTAGTAAGCGACTGTACCTGACAAAATAAGCATGCCCACAGATTGCTGTTGGATAACACTGCCTTGTGCAGGATGTACAGAGTCACTGGAGTATCTCTGTGAGGTGTCATCCTGGATTCAGTCATCCATTACTTTTTTTTTTTTAATGTTGTTGAGCAGCAAATTGGGGTGCAGCACATCACAGTGAAACTAGCTTCCCAAAGGAATAGAAAATGCTCTTTGCTAAAGTATGTGAATGTGCTTTCATCTTTTGCTTGTTTGTTTGTTTGATCAAATATTTATTATTTTGGACATTGGGGAGAAAAAGGGGCTATGAATTTTGATTGCAAAATATTTGTTATCGTTGAAGAAATAAGATCTAAAGGTTTTGAAAATGAAACATAGCAGCCTTATTTCAAGGCTCTCTTCCATGATGCTGTCTTCTATATAAGGCTACATCAACTCAACTTTGAATTGAAGTACATCACTCACCACTTCATACTATCCTTAAATAAAATAAAACAAATCCATAAAAGTTTGGCACCTGAGGACAGCTATGTCATGAAGGAGAGAGCCAATACAGTGTGCGTTTAGGGCCTGACTTACAAGTTCTATGTAACTACACCTATCAAAAATTATTTAGCTTCTATTCAAACTTTAAAACTCTTCCCTGCCTGTTTTAAAAAAGTGCTGTGACAGTATGAAGTGCACTAAACTGTACTATCTTGATACAGGAAAAAAATATGAGGAATCCCCTTGCTTCTTTTGTGAGTTGCTAAGAAACAAAGAAAGACTCTGTTGGTTCATGTCTCATTAGGTCTTCTCTGTTTTAACCTTTACTCTGTATTGCTTTGAAAGTATTTTTTCTTTTTTTTTTTTTTTTGTCACAGTTCGTAGCTGCAAGGCATCATCAGCTAAATACAGATAAAATTGTTGCTTATTAAAGAGTAGCTAAATCACCTCTAAGCAGATTTTGACACAGGGTTTTTTTTCCCCTATATATGAATTATGATTATGACAACCTCTCCACTGGCAGTTAGCATTCATCATAATCCAGGTGGTCTCCTAGAATTCTGTCATTCAAAGCATGGAGAAAATCCTTAGGGTGTTTGCCTGTTCCTTACAAGCAAAGACTATGGGAGCCCGAATAAGTATTTTAACTAGTAATAGTAGCACAAGAAAGTCCATAAAAATGTGTTAATTTCAGGAGGGAGCGCAGCAATAATATAGCTTGGTAGTGCTGCTAGAAAGAGAATATTCACCTCAACAACTTGCCCTGACAAGGGAATTACAAAACAGTACTCCAGAAAATATTTTTTGCTACTTCATTATTAGTTGGCAACATGGTGAAATAGTCAGGAAATCTTCCTTGGGTTTTGTTGCTGCGAAGGAGAATCCAATGTTAACAAATCAAATTTTTGATACTGATAGAAGAGAATTTCATAAACAAATGTGTAGGTTGAGAAGTCACTTGTAAAGCCCTCCATATTGCAGTCACTCACTGCAAAGCCTCAGCTTAGTGTTATCCACGTGTAACGTATCACGGACACAATATGCTTCAGCAAAAAGTTTGGTAGTTATTGAACATACATTACTGCTTTTTGAGATCTTCATAGAAAAAAAAAAGAAAGAAAGCTTGACAGCTTGGTCCCAGATTTGAGTCTGTTAGAAAATGTACATTCAATGTTTGGTCTTCTATTCTTGATAAAAGATCAAGGTTCACTTCTGGGTAAGGAATCAGAGTAAACAAACAAACCATTGTACAGTTGTTTACAATCTAGTTTCCCCCCCCGCCCCGTATATTGTACACACGGTTCATTGTAATACTAAAGCAAAGCACTTGGTATGTAACTGGATTTAACAGACTCCTTATAAGCCCTCAAAAATAGATTCAGTGTTTCTGAAAAGCCCATGTTTTTTTAAGGCCACGATAATCTGCCAAGAGTCATTTTGTCTTTAAAACAGCATAATTAATCTGATGTTTCCACTTCTCAAGTAATTCCTCTTCTTCCTCTCTGTTTCTCACAAGATGACCCAATGCCTCTCACTCTATCTGCATAAACACTGGAGATCTTGAAGGGCTGTCCCCTCACTACTTGCTTGTAGTCGTTGAGATCCAACGTTGTCTTGAACTACATTCACAGCGAAGAAGAACTTTGAGTATAATCTCTGATGAGGAGCGTGTCATACTTTGGGGAGGACGGGATACAGAGAGCTGATTCGGAAACTGGAGAGCTGGGAGATGCACTTCCAGAATCAATGGAGTCTCTAAAAGGAGAAGGAGGAGTTAAAGCTACCAACTCCTCAAGGTCTTGCTTGGCTGATGGGGTCTCTGAAGTGCCTTCTTTGATGCTGCCATTTGAAGGTTTCCTAGCTGACTGCGAAGCGCCATTGACTTCAATGGCAGGAAGCGGTTGGATCTCTGCAAACGTGGTCATCGTTGTAGGGAGCTGGATTTCCCGTGGGATCAGGTATGAAGAGCAGAGAGGAGTGGCCACCATTGTCCCTGGAGTGGCTGTTGAAAGCATCATAGAGTTCAGCTCGCTGATGTTGGCTGTAAAGCGAGTAACCACACTACTGATCTGCTCCATGAGGGAGCCTTGAGAGGAGCTACTTCGCTGAGGAGGCTCAGACTGGAAGGTAGGGGCATCATCTTCTGTTCGACTAACAGAGGCAGTTCTGTGGCTCAAGGTGCTGATAGGCGAGGGAGTCTGCGGTCGGTACTGAGCTGGGTATTGCTCTTCTGCTTCCGAAACCTCATAAAGCGTTTTGGCACTGGCCTCAGGAAATGTAGCGCTGCTACTATGTCGGCTACTATCTGTGCTTTTAGAAAAAGGCTTGATCACTGCAGTTTGATTTGGATTCTCTTTTTTGTTGATGTGGATTGAGAGCCGCTGCCAAAGGTGTGCTCCTCTGCTGCTTTTCTCATTCTGGGCCCAGGAAACTGATTTCCCATTAGAGCTGTAAACAGAAATGAGATAAGATGGTAACTTGCATCAAAGTTAAAAATGTAATCACTGTACCTATACCATGGGTATGTGGTGTCCCAGAGCTTATATTCATCATAAAACTGACTGTAATTTCATTTCTATCTATCCATTGCAGTATAACTATATCTGTAATTTATACCTATATGTTCTAGGAAAACAAGCAGAGTGTGCCAGCTCATTTCACAGGCCGTTTGTGGATCTAGGCATGACCTACTCTGTGCTAATTCATGGCCACCGTTGACGCCTCTGTTGCTGCCCTCAGGACATAGGCAGTGTCCATCCTGAGGGAGGAAGCAGCTTGACGGTTTCCCTTCTATTGGATTGGTGTCAGGAAGAGGGGCTGTGGGACTGAGGGATGCATGGAGGAGCAAGGAAGAGATAAAAGATTGAAGGACATAGGTGAGAGACCTGGACTGGCTGGGTTGGAGAGGGCAGATATGTAGGCTGGCCTGGGAGCATTCAGTAGTAAGGAGCTTGCTGTAGGGTGATGGCCATGGATTCCTGGTATGGGGCAGGGAGTGTAGATTGGGAGATGGAGAAGTGTAGTCTGTTATTGCTAGGAAAAAATTCTGTTTATATCCCAGTGCTTGGAAGTACTGGAGCAATACTCAGAAAGGGGCTATACTGGCTGTGGGTGGAGAGATGCTTCTAATGGGTGACCTCTTCTTCATCAAGGTACTTGGCAAGTTAGCCACTACTAGCTTAAAGAAATTAGTTTTTTCCATTCTCTGGCAAAAATGAGTCCTCTTAGGGTAATTTCTCTTCATATCCCATCACACCCTGCTCTTTATCAAAATTGCTTATTTTCTCCTCTTGCTACCTAAGGAAAGACAGCTGCGGCACTTCTAAACACATAGTATGAAACTCCTTTCCTTTCACATCTTCCTTAGGCTGATGAGCTGGTGTTTATACATACATTAACCTATAGTTCTTGGGATTAAGATAGATCATTAGAAATATTTCTTAGCTGTAACAGACAATGACTTTGAAATGATGTCAACAGGAAAAACATAGTCTTCACATATGAATAGGCATGATTTATATATAAAATGCAACAGAACTTTAAACAACTCACTTTGGTTTCCAAAACATTTGCTACAGCCATTTAGAATTTTTGGAAAGACAACCACATTGGAGACCCTGGCAGAGTATCACAAATTTGTTGTTTGTTTGTTTGCTTTTTAAGCCTGAAATAGATATACTCGCACATGTTAGCCTTCAGCGTAACAGTTTGCAAGACACATAGTTTACTAAACACAGATGACTTTATACCAGCCTTCATGTGGAGGCTTGCCACACACTATCAGCTCTTCCAGTCATCTAAAAAAGATGTCATGTGCTGAGCAAAAAGAAAACTTCCCTGTGGGTTCACATCCATGATTACATTGCATGGAATTACAATGGATCATGTAACACAACATATGCCAACAGCATTCCCCTTCAAAAGCAGCGTGACAGAATCCAGCAGACAAACACAATGTAAACCAGTGGGTATTTTAAGAGAGGCTAGGCTGGGAGGTGATCTGGGTGGGTATATAAGGGCTCACCCCTTTGCTGCAGTGATCACCAGGCTATTATCTGGAATCCTGGAAGTTAACTGTTATGCAACTACCCCCAAAATGTGAGGCAGAACAGACGGTGGCTTGTAACTTGCTGTTCAGGTGATCCCTTCCTTTTGCTGAACCTTGATCAGAGCAAGCAGGAAAAGCAAAACCTAACCTGTGGCACTTACCACTTTTACTCTGCAACTCTGTGGATGTGATTCTGGGCTGAACAGAAGCTGGGACTAACATCTTCCAGAGGAAAACTGTTGCCTCTGAGGACTGTGTGCTCCTCTCACTGGAACACGTACTTGGTGGGTGTTGAGAACTGCTGGAGAGCCCTGGCTCCTTGGTCATGCTGAGTTCTGAGCTCAGTGGGAGCTTAGTGCCAGCAGCAGGAGCTGGATTTGGATTCTTGGGGAGGTGAGATCTTGCCTCTAGTTTTGGTGTGATGACCAGGAGACTTCCTCTCAGCTCCTGCTGGGTGACCTGGGACTCTTAACCTTGATCTGGCAGAAAAAGAGGGCCTAGTTCCAGTCCTGGGTGTCCTACCTGGTGGGGGTCTCTTAACTCCTGCTGAGTTCAGAGCTTAGAGGGGCCTGTGAAAGACCTGCCTGCCACAGAGGCTAAATAAATGCCATTAACATGAAGGATTAGCCAATGGAAATGGAAATGCTTGCCTGAAGAAAAAGGTATGTTCTAGCACCACGCCTGATTTCAGGCACTGTCTTAGTAGAGATGATCAAACCCTACAGTTTTAAGTGTGTACATGAGCACTAAAGGCACATAGACATTTTCAGTTGACTGAAGGTCAGATTGTAAGAGGTTGTGAAGGGAACATGTCGCTGCCTCCCTGGTCACTGTTCAGGAGACAATTATTAAGGAGGGATATGAGGCTGAGGAGCCTGGAAAAAGGAAAAGGATGAAATCTGTGGATGTATCCAGCCCTGGGCAAGAGATGCTGACAGTTAAATCTTCAATGGAGCAGGTGTCACCAACTCCCCTGAATCCCAGTTTGGTTTTGGGTCAGTCAGTCTGATGCACTCATTTACTGACTTTGTGCTGTGCCCAAGAGTAATCAAACTGTATGTGTGCCTCTCACAGAGATCCTAGGGCTCTAAAGGAGACCCAGTGACTGTTTGATGTAAATTTTGTGCAAAAGCCTGGAAGACTTGACCATTATTCATTGCAAATTCCTTGATTTTAAAAAGCCGAATAGGAAGCAAACAGCAATTTATCAGTAACAAATGAACCCTATAGTTAAAATCCTTGTAGTTTGCCCAGCAATAATTGGAATTGTTATCTCAGAAATGTATCATCCACTTTATCATGCTGCACCTACTTACTACTAAGTCAACACTGTGCTGAGGTGTGCAATCATTTATCACCTCTGTGAAAGGAGCACCACTTGTTTTCATATATTAGTATGAAGCTAGGTTACGCATAAATTCCAGTGATAGCACTTTATGATTCTGCTCTAACTGCATATTGCTACTCTGTCAAGTTAACTGGGAACCACTGTGATGCACACAATTTGAAAATAGAGAAATAAAGATAGATCAGACACATAGACTATGATGGCTACCAACGGACTTGTTTACATATATTATGCCCATCTCTGCCATGACCCTTTGATGATGGGAAACATTAGGTCAGTGAAATTTTAGAGTTTTCTTGTGAACAGATTTTGGCTCCCTCACATGAGAACAACAGAATTACACTTTTGAGCTCTCAGAGGGATTCCACTGCTAAGTTTGTCTGAATATTCATTTCTCTACTCCACTCTGCTTTTCTGCTGGCACACTGTACTGAGTAGAGCAGAGCAGAGCACAGTTCAAATCTGGAGAAGAGCAAACTCCACTCAGTCAGTGGCATAATTTCCAACCCAAAATGTTAGCAAAATACTTCGGGTTTTTTTTTTATTTTGGCAAAAAAAACCTTTTACATGGCACATTTTTTGTTTCCTTTCACTACAGGTTAATTATGTTCAGTTTTATGTATGAGAGGGATTTCCTTAGAAACATTCATACTAATTGTTTCTCCAGTTTCTTTACTAAAAGCTGCTTTGATTTTGATAGCTAGGCTTTTTCCCCGCCTGCTAGACCTACTACAATATAACATGCACAATAAATGGAAGTGGTATAAATGAGAGAGCTTTTGAAGTCTCTGATATTTCAAATATTCCCTCTACAGTTGCCCACTTGCTGACAGAATAGCAATTAGTATTGTTTGACATTTTCTTCCCTTACTTAATCTTTTTAGAGTCACTTAAGTTTTGTCTTTAGGGCTTGTTCTGTATTTGTAAGGAATATTAACTGCTTTTTATCCACTTAAGTGTTAAGAAAAATGTTCCCCTCCCTTTAAACATGGGGGTTTTTTTACTATCTAGAATAGATCACTTTGTCCTTTGTTTTGGTTGAGGTAGCAGAAGTTTTGTTTCAGCATTTCATGCTCTGTGGTATGATTGTCTATGAGATGGTGTATAGCTCTGCCACTAGGGTTTCTTTAGCCAGATGCTATTAAAGCAAATGTGCTTTGTGACATGTGATGCATCTTCAAAATGCAGAAAAAATGAAAAACGGGAAGAGGAATTGACAATAACAGCAGCTGAAAACTCTCATATTTTTGCAAGAGTGCCATTTGCATTAATTACCTGAAGTTGCTAAAATTAATTCTGATGATGAGTGCCTAGGGACTAGTATTGGGACAGTTGCTGACAGCATGTGCATTTTAAAAATAAGTCACTTATTCTCTTGTTAATATCTTGAAATGAAGTAGGAAAATCAGTTTAAAATGGTGGAATTTCTTATTTTCTAAGAAAGCTTAGAATAGCTACATCATATCATTTACCAGTGGAAACTGGAATACCAGGGGAATCAATAGTAGAGATTAATACAAAAATTTAAGGGAGTTTTTGTTCTCTATCATGTACCAATATCAGTACCTGAGTCCAGATTTAAAGTGATACAACTGAGAACAGACACTGGACAGTAACTTAATGTATGATCCATTTGCAACCTGCCTTCACATGAATATAATAAGGAATGATTTCAAAATATTCAGTTTATAAGTCCATGCATGAAAGTTCATATTTCAGAACACTGGTCTAATTTTTATTGAGCTAAAATTGGCAACAAGGTTATGCTTAGATGTTTCAATGGCTCAAATAGAATGTTGCACTGAAACTTGAAGTATTATCTTGTTTTTTTAAGAAGCTAATGTAGTTAAGTAATTGCTCACACACTGTGCAGACCAAGTCTGTTTCTTAAGGATGGTCTTCTCCCGTCTTTAAGGGAGAAGTCCTTCTGCCTTATCCACAGAAGCAGCTGGCAAGGTCTGTACTTAACTCAGTCCATACAACTTTCTCTTGTTATTCAAAGTAAATAGTAAGAAGCTGTTGTCCTTTTAGAGTCCTCTGCTGCAACCTTATTAAAGACTCAATGATATAATTACTGTGCCTGAAAAGGATTTGTGTGCTATCTGTAGTTTTAATTAAAAAACTGACTCTTCATAAGGGGTGAGCTGTGCGTGTTCCCGTGATTCATGCAAGCATGGGCACATGTGTATTTGATTTCTCTAGTCTTGTCACTTGAGCCAATCTCAGATCAATATACATTTTGCTTGTAGTGACCCAAGTTCTTCAGCCTTGGGAGAATGCAAGTGCCTTGCAACATGCTAAAATCACTGAAATTAAATAAGTGCTTGAAGTGGCGAACTCCAGTATATCTGTATGAAAAAGTTGTAGTTTTTCCTGGGACTGTAGGATGGCCTGGATGACTTCACACAGTTCTACCACTGTTATGGTTTATGTTATTGCCATTTTGAATAGTTTTTAAGGAAACCTCAGCATGCTTGTGTAATTGTTTCCCTGGATGAAAGGCAATTCTGTCACACACAAATAGTCCGCTAGTGATATATCACTCAAGTCATTTATCTTAAATTACATTCCCACGTTGCTTGTTCTACGGAAATAAATAACAATGAAACACAAAAGAAGAATGATACAAGGACAAAATTCATTTTTTCCTGTCCTGAGTTCTAGAAGTAAACAACACATTTTGCAATTATTTTGCAAAGAGAATTGTTTTCTGTTAACAACAGCAAAGGCATTTAATTATATTAGTCCATGAACTGTAATCTGTTGATACCTCCTTTCCTCATAAAAATCACAGTGGGCATTTATATGAATTACTTTAATCTATAAAGATGAAAGAAACTACAAAATGAGAGAGAGCTGATGGACAGAAACTTTGCCAATGACCTCCCAGTGCAGCCACCAGCGATGCTAATGCTGGCAGCTCTTTCAGCAGCACGCCTGGTTCGAACGGGAAATGAAGTGTCTGGTATCTGAATGAAACATTTCTAGGACGCCTATTATCATGACCCAAAATTCAAAAATTATTTTGATACCAAATGTAACTTCTTTCCTCTATTACTGTGGCCTCATTGCAATTGTTAATTAAGGCAGCTAGTGCTGGGCTTTGCTTCTCTTCTGAAAAATGTCACTTTGAGCAGCTCTGAGCACGTCTCTGCTTCACTGGAGCATCCTATTCACAGGATGGAGAGTGGACAATGGCACCTCTTGAACTGCGAGTTCTGCTTCCTGATGCGCAAAGCTTTAACATTACTTATTCAACATGTTTTTTTCTTTTTTGTAATGGATAATTTCCTAAATGTATGAAAAAGAAACTGGGAAAAATAGAACCATCAGCTTACCCAATCTTGAAATCAGGAGCACAAGCAGTGCACAAGAAAAAACAACGAAAACAAAACAAGAGAAAGATTTAACTCTCCCAGTTGTATCTCCAGAGTCAAGGGCTGATTTGAATTCTATGCTCTGCAAAGAACATACAGTTGGAGGAATTTCACATTTTGGGCATGCCTGATAAATAATTACAGAGGTATTTATGCACGTAGGACTTACCAGCAGAAAAATTACTCTTGTGAATTATTAAGCAATTTCTTTTTTGTTGCATTTAATCAAATCAGAAATTCAAATATGATGCAAGAAATGAAAAAAAAAAAAAATCCTGTGATGCCTGCTTTGTGAAAGCCCCATAAAACATTCCATTTCATAACTGATTTTAGCAGATATACGTGAATGATGCTCACAGGTAATGCAGGCTGTAGAAACTTCTCTTAAACAGAAATAGCTTTACAAAGCATCACACAGTGTACCCATTACGGCTATTTTTATGTCACTTTTCATTTGAAAGATCCCAAGCCATTTGTAAGACTAATATACAATGATAGTCAGGCCCTGATGTGAAAAATATCCACGCTAGGATTGGAACACAAAAATAATATTGCACAAGGGATTTGAGAACATGAGCTGAACTATACTGCCCAGTATGAAATTGCAGAGCATTTTTTAGACTGAAAGGGTGTAAGTGGGATTTGGTCACTATCAAGGGACCTCTTTGTCCCGTGAGATGATGAGATTTTTTCATTATTCACAAACGATCAGACCCCTGTATCTGTCTTTTTCATAGAATCACAGAATCACAGAATGGCAGGGGTTGGAAGGGGCCTCCAGAGATCATCCAGTCCAACCCCCCTGCTAAAGCAGCGTCACCTAGAGCATGTTACACAGGACATTGGCCAGGTGGGTTTTGAATATCTCCCAAAGAAGGAGACTCCACAGCCCCGCTGGGCAGCCTGTCCCAGTGCTCGGTCACCCTCGAAGTAAAGAAGTTCTTCCTCATATTTTTTCCATCTGCAATTCATCCCAGTGACTTCTAGCACTGGTCTGATACTTACTGAGACAGGAGAAGGACACTTACTACCTTCCTTTCTGCAACATCTACGTTCTCTCTGGGAGGTTGCCAGGCTATTCAGTGGCAACTCTACTTAGGTCATGAAATCTGACAAGGACCGACCACTGGCCAGGACACTGTGGCTGGAGACAACAAAACACAGCCATCAAATGCAATTGCACTCTCTGTTAAGCAGCAGGTGTTCTTAACTGTTTGAGTAGGTCTTGCAGCTGACAGTCTTGCTGTGGAACTATTAGACTGACACAGTTTCCAGTCTTTTTGACTGTTAGGGCATCCTCTTTAACAGGAACCTTTTTCTCCTCTCTACTTGACTCAGATCGATTACAGTCTGGAATGCAAACAGATTCTTCACTGTGAAGATATAAAATATAAAAAAGAAGTTTTTCAAGTGTGTATATATATGGCCAGGCAAAACAGAGCTGAATACTGTACAACAAAATACAGTTGTTTGACATTTACATGTACTTTTCTTCTCTTCAAAATGCTCTTATATAGTGACTCCAGACAGCTTTTAAATGAAGAATAAATATCACTGAAGGCAATGCAATGTAGGAAAAAAAAATCAGACAACACACAGACAAGAAACAGAATCCCAGCTGACAAAAAATAACAGGCGTGTAGACATTTTGTACAAGAACCAGCGATGAATGTTCCTGATGTTACTTAAACAGCAGGAGTCCCCCAGGTGTGTGCTATGTGGCGTTATAGTTGATAGACTTATGTACATGAGTGAATATTGTTGTACCCGAGGGGAACATAACACTGTGCAAGTGTTTCACTGAACACCCTCCTGCAATGATAAAATTCACCTGTGATGTAACACTTGGGAAAAGTAGAGGTATAATTTGGTCATGCTGTGCTCTAAGCTTACATTTATAAATACCTTCCAGGGGTTGATCGGGAATGAGTAGATCTTTTAATAAATGGTAAACAAAATGCTTCTTACTTTTAGTAGGATTTAACACAATGATACAATGCTTTTTAAGAGGATAGTTTCATGAAATATTTATAAACATCTGTGACAGACACAGCTTATTCAGTTATTGATGGCAATGTCTTGAGAAATGGATTTTCTGTCCTATGGGAGAGTTCAACATTTGGAAATCTGACTGGACTCAAAATGAGATGAATAGCTGAAATTGCCAAATATTTTGCAGAATTAAATAGCTTGAAATATTTCAAATATTTCAAAATGGCCATATTGAAACAGTTCATCCCAGTAACACTAAAAAAATGTAGTATTTGATATTCATCAAAATTTTGTAACACTGGTCTATAAAGTTATGCAATACATAATGGCCAAAACAAAATTGAAAATAAATACCTAAATTAAACAAAACGGAGAAAGTTATGAAAAAGATGTTGTAAACTCTATTTAAAATGAGCCTGAAACCTTTCCCTAAAACCACTGTAAATCTCAGCACTTACCCCCAAGATATTTTGATTGAGAAGAACCAACATTTTCATATTGAAAATGTTTTCATCAATCAGTTTTTCTCTGCTCTTTTTAAAAGCTCTTTTGATTAGACCTAATGTAACCCCTAATATGTAGTGGGGCCACCATTCCAGAGGAGTTCTGGAGCTGCTTACTCCAAGTTTGAATGAAAGTCTCTCTTCATCTGCTCTGCTGGATTAATGAGTCAGGTGTAAGGTTTCTCCTCCCCAAAGCACCATATTACGACAACATGACACAGGACACGTGGTTTGGATCACTCATATGAACATGGTGCAGGGTTTTTTTGGTGGTCAGATGGAACATAGAAATTGGCAGTGGCCACGTGTTTTCTTTTTTCTTTTTATTTTCTAGACATACTAAATGGGATGCACAGGAATTACAGACAGAGGATCTGGCCTGGCATTGTCCCAGGGCTGCTCCTCTTGTTCACAGACATATCACACTGCCCTAAGGCCACTTGCTGTTTGCTTACCTGGTCATTGTAGCTCTCCCACCATTCCCCATACTCCCTTTTGGGGTGAAACACTCTATTTCCGACTTGTGCGGGGCCAGTCTCCTGCCTTTGTACCTAATAAATCACGACAACAACAGGAGCAAACAGAAAGAAGTGATTGTGTGCTCAGCTTTCTGTGACAGCTGCTGTGCAAAGGGCCATGCACATGAATGCTACTGCAGCAGTGGTGGGGTACAGTGCAAAGCAGCCATGGGAGTGGTGGAATAGCTGCATAAAATCCCAGACCTGTGCTAAAGCAAACAGGGCTATGCAAGAGAGGTGCTCACCATTTTCTGTTTTTTAATGTACAGGAGGAGCTAAAAAATTCTGCAGAATAGATAACATGCTAACCTTTTGTCTTTAATACTTTTTTGGAGTTAGACCAAAATGTTTGGCTAAACAGTTTAAGGGAAACGCCACTTAAATTAAAGATCAGTGAGAAATCAACTAGTGGCCACGGTCTCAATCCTAACAATCTTTTCCTCCGATCCTCCACCTCTGTAACACTTGACCTGTTCCTCTGCTTGTCAAGCACCAGTGTTAGTTGCTTGGGTAAAATTTGGGTGGGCTCTCAGTTCATGTCATGAATGGGCCTTTCTCTCTCCATTAGCAATAAAAGAAGGCTAGATGACTTGCTTTGTAGACATAAAAGTGAAATTTCAAGTGAAAACAACCCAAATCCTAAAGCCCAGTGCAGTACTGTAAGTGTTTTAAATACCATACCTTGCACTTGGATGAAAAATTAACTTGTGTAAACAGTTTAACACTTGGGAACCTAATTAGTCCCTGGATAGGATACCAGGAGAAGACCTGGTCATTGTTTACCCTCTGAAGCACCTAACTGCGATGTGAGCATTGAAGAGGTCTTACGCTGGCTCTCTTCCAGTGGTGAATTTCACCCTAATTGTACAAATTCTTGTGCTAAGTGTTTAAATGCTTTAGTAAAATCTGGGCAAAATGTCTTCAGATGTCTTCTCAAAGAGTTTGGGATATCCCATTCCCACGTGCTATGAGGTGCATTGTGTTTATTTAACACACTTGCGTGGGGAAGCCTGTACATTTTAACACTGCCAACATTAGAGAATAAATGACTTATTTATTGCTTGTCCATTAACCTGATCTAGATAGTAAAACGTACCTTGAAAAGAACCCTGTAAAAGAGAAATAACCTGAGTACACAAAAAGTCAGGCTACTCTTTGGATGCAGTTGTAGTGGATCCTCAGAGGGAGTGCATATTGCATAAATAACTGAGGAAGAAGCTTGCTTAGTGAACCTGAGAGTGAACCGGTTACAGTACAATGAGGTGTGCTCAGTGCAGAGAAGTCCCTTCATTTACAAATTGTAACCTTACTGAAAGGAGGAACAACAGAAGCTTTGTGGACTGGCTACCAAGGCTTTAAGGCAATCCAGAGCGTGGTATATGCAGTGCTCCCAGATAGGCATGAAGCTCGCACAGGACACATACATATTAAATGGAAGTCGATTCCTAGAGCAGAAGAAAAAGTGGAGGGGCTTAGAGAGTAGATAAATTCACTGAAAATACAAAGGAAGTCAAGCTGGATCATACACATTCAGTTAGGGTAGCCAGAGAGAAAGAGCAAAGAGAAAAGTGTGTAGAAACTTGACAGGAAAGAAAAGGAAATAAAGTTGGAGTGAAGGTGTTAGACATCAAAGGAAGTAGAGTTTAGGAAGAGCAGGAAGGAAACACAGTTACATTTAGACCTGATAATCAAAAGAGGTACTATTTGCCCAACATGAGAGAAGGAGAAAAAGTCAAGACTAAGAGAAGGAATTTGGGGAGCCTAAATGCTCACACAGTAAGTTGAATACTAAAAAGTAGCCAACAGAAGGAAACAAGAGGTAAGTGTCCTTGGTAACTCCATCCTGAAGAACCCCAGGTCAGGGTGCATGTGACCCCAATAAAGAAACCCCCAAAATCCTCAGTCATTAGCATACATTTCGCTGCCATGAAAGTCAGTGGAATGGATCTCAGACAGACTGATAGGAAACTCTCAAGTTTTACCATCCACTCAAGAGCAAATTACACCATCAGAAACAATATGTGGTCACAGAATGCCTCAAAGCCTTGAACCATAATACCTCTTCCACTGCCATTCATTCAGTGCTAAATACCCATGTCATTATGAAAATAGTGACCAAACTCTATTCAACCATCCTGGTATGGAAAGTGCATCTAACCAGTGCGTGGAAGCTGCGAAGTCATTTGGGTGACTGTTCTGGAAAGGGACACCAGAGGTTCTGAGTAAAAGAGTTTTCATCTTTCAGAGCAGATGAAGGACATGATTTTGCCTCAGAATGTCTTGCACTAGAAAAAATGTCCCCTTTCTGTTGTTAAAAAAAGGATTGCTTTAAAATAGTTAAGCTGAGGAGAGAAAAAACCCTCAAACCTCAAACATGTCTTTGTAGTTGTCGTAACGAATGCCAATATGAAAATTAATTTTGTATTTCAGCTGGTGTATGGAGGAGGCATAAAACACTACAGTGTGAGCAGTATTTGCAAGAATAGATTTCTTTTCTCAGGGTCAATTCCAGGACTATGTTCTGGTAAGAAAAGAGAGAGAATACTTTGCTTCTGTGCAAAAAGGCAGCTACTAAGTTCTGTTGAAGGATTTAAAAGATTTTGGGTCATTTTTAGTGTTTTTGGGGGGGCTGGGTGTGGCATTGTGGGCTGTGTCATTTTTTTTGCACAGGGTTGAGTTGTCTTAGAACAAATGCTTAATGATACATACTAATATGTGTTGATCAGTGACAGGAAATTTGGGAAGTAATAATTCAGTTGTTGTGGTGCTTGTCCATTTGCCAAATACTTTGCCACATCACTTTGTCTTATGCAGCAGTGCACTGCACCCTCCAGAGGGGATCAGTAGAGAGAAAGAAAGTTACTCCTGGGCTGAGAGAAACCATGTCTGTACTGCCTTGGCTTTTAGTGAACTCAATGTACATGTGATACATGCAGGAAACACCAGCATGACTGCTCAGGTTTGAAGGACTGTTAGACCTTTTCCTTGCCTTCTTCACCTTCCGTCAAAACTCCTCTTGTAGACCAAAATTAATGGATGCTATGGAAAATAAAGGGGCAATATGGGAATCATCATCCCGAATGAGACCAATACAATGAGACTACAATGCTGTAGGAACCAGGTTTTGATCTCTTAATGTGTAGATCCCTACTTGTTATTTTCCCAGTGAAGGCATGGGCCCCTGTACTGACAAGAGATGATAGTCTTTAAATATGGACTTTATTAGACTATGCCTACACTTTAGAACCAGTTGCTGGTAACTTAGTGGTCCTGACTTCATGTTAGGATGAGACCCAGGTGTACTCATGCCCCCTCCTGCCCCTGCTTTCTCCTGGTTTCCATGTAGAGTGTCCTGGATGCCTTGACCAGCAGTCCATTCCATACGGCAATATATCCCCTGTCTGGAGGATGGGCCACACCTAGAAGATACGGCATAGCCCACGTTTCTGTATAGTTTGGTCAAAGACTTAATTAAATCCTTGAAAAACAGTCTATGAGTAGAATGCTGGTAGTAGCATACAGATTCTGTTAAAATGTCCACACTACACCCATTGAGAAAGACTACCAAAGAAGACAAGTGATTGCAACAGAGAAAAGTAGTTGTTTTAGATAAACTGTCCTCTGAAAAAAAAAAAAAATCCAAGCAATTAAAAACTGGCTTTTACTCTTAGACATAAGATTTTTTTTCCTCTCCTTTTTCAGTAAAATTTTAACTAACTGAAAGATACCTCAGGATATCTTTGGGGTTTTTTTAATGCAAGGCAAAGCAAAGGTAATTTGCTGTGTAGGAGATGGATAGCTGTCATCAATCCATATTTCAAATGCAATCTCATACTGCCATGCAGAAATGTTATTAATTACTGAGCACCAAATATGTGCTTGGCATTGTTAGACTTAGAAGAAGAGAGTAGCTCTGATCAACACACTTCTACTTCAGGGTGGGAGTAATGGCCTGATGAAACTGTACCTTGCAATGGTGGAAGTGATGTTTCCACAGAAACACTTAAGAGCAGAGAGGTTGCAAAGCCAAATCTCATTGTAGGGTAATGGCTAATTGTACACTGGGGACTTAAGTTCAGCACTGCAGTGACTAATTCTTGAGGGCCTTGTTAATTAACAGGATTCCAATTTTTGGTCTGAGATACTGAAAATGGTGTTAGATGTCTAAAGCTCTTTCTGAATCAAGCTAACAATAGTCAAAGCAGGCAATATCTGTTAGTTCAAACCCAAATGTCTCATTTTGGCTATTTTGGAATGTCCCTGAAGCAAGACATTTTTAAAGCCCTGAAGGAGAGGGCAGGGGAGGGGAAGGGAGGGGAGGAGATTCAGAAAGCTTTACAGTATTATGATGTATCTTTGCTTTCCATCACTTTTACAGAGCCTTTTCAATGTGCTTATGCCTGAAATTTGAACAGGTTGCCGAATGTTACAAAGCCATCCACCTTTCCAGACCCAGTTATGTATTTCAATTGTCAGATTTTACATACAAGTACTATTTTTCTGTACTGCAACATTACTTGGTCTTGATATTAAGAAATGATAAAGAACTTGCATTTCATAGCAACAGTTAAGGCTGTCCTTTAGACTAGGTAGGACACTATGTCTGTGAAGATTTCTGCGTAAATGGCAGAAAATGAAATATGAAAAATATTTAGCATTGTTACTGTAGGGGCTGCTTTGAACTATGAGCTTATTGTGTTCTTGAAAATCAGTTCTGTGAGACTGGTCATGCTATCTTGACATTGCATCGCATTGCACTGAGTACTTTTAAAGGGGTGTCAGCTTATTGTGTGACATTTTACCATTTATATAATGGCTGGAATAAATTATATATTATTAAGCATGGCACTTTTTGTTCCTTTAAAAAAAAATCAGCATATAAACATTGTTTGCTTTATAGCACAATTTCACCAAGCAAAATTACTTTGAAGCCAAACGCACAATTTTTTTTTCAAGTGCAGCATAATAGTTTTATTTTTTTTTACAGCTTATTCTAATTAAGCAATCATATGTAATTGCAGCTAGTGAATTAAAATGACATTTTTGATGGAATTATATGCAAGGCATTATACTGGCTCAAAGGAAGATTAGACTAACAACAAAACATGTTTATTTACCTTCTTCCAGAAAGGGTATTTCTGAAATATTGGACAAACCATTGTATAGGATTTCTGTAAAGTAGGGTCTTATTTACATAAGACTTCTTGTTCTACCCATTCTATTCACTGTGCTGAACTTCTGTCCTCTCATCTTCAGGTATATATAGCTAGAGATGCTATAGGAAGGTCTCATTATTTTGTTCATTATTTCCTTCATGATACTGAAAAGGGAAGCTACAGCTCATTTGCTTTGAAGCATTTTAAAGGTTAGAAACTTCTCTTGGTTTGTGAAATGGATTGATGGGGGCCTGCTTTGCAATGCCTTACCTTGGCACTGAGTTTAACATGATATTTTTCAATTTTGCTGACTTATAAGAAAGAAGTTTCTCTTTTCCAATGCATTTTATTAGTTGGATCTGTTATGGTATGCTGTATATTTAATATATTAACTCTATTTTGTTTCCTAATGTTTTGCATCTTTAGTGCTTGTTTATTAGATTTTTAACCTTTCTTTTTCTGCTACCTCATTATTGGATAGTGAACTGTAAAATTACTTAATTTTTTTTTGCCACAGTATAATTGTGTTATAATTCATCAGCTGGCAGCAAACCGAATAATCACTGCAATATATAATGCTATAATCAAAACTACAGCAAATTAAAAGAGGGTTTTCTGCTTATGTATTTTTACAGACACCTGCCTTCAATTTCAGTCACAGTTATTAAAAAATATCTATAATCAAATGCATTTCTAAGCCAGCTGAATTCCAGCTCTTTTACCAACTATCAGTATTCAAGTACAAATACCATTCTTTATAATTCATACAGGTATTTCCATAGTGGCAGACTGGGTCTAGTCTTGCTTTGACCTTGGAAGGAGAGTGGATGTCCTAGTCTTCTGTTTGTCAAATTAATTACAGCACCAGATCATATCAAAGTTTGCTTTGGAAAGAACCAGAATTTCCTTTGGTAGACAAACCTGTGCTCAGATCAGACAGTAGCTTGCAACAGGATTTACATTGTGCATGCTAATGGACATGAGACCATCTGCATGGTTTGTCTGGGCTCTCTTCAGCATGACTGATAAGGACAATATTGCTGTAGTATACAGTGGCATTTGTCACCAGAATTTTGGGAGACAGGCTTGAAGATGAAAAAAAAAGGTGAAAGAGGTACACACTGCTGTTAAAAAATAGAACTCCTCCTCAGCTCTTTCTTCCCCTAAAAAATAAAAATCAAACTGCTGGGTCCCATCTTAAATATTCCTTCCTTTTCTTCCTTGTAGTACACTAGCAAGACTGCATTTTGCAATCTAGAGCATATTTGTGTAACAGTAGGTAGGGAACTATTTACAATGTAATTTAATTTGCACAGTTCAGCTATGATATTTGTTTCATGTTTGTTTCATGATGGGGACACTGTCTTACTAATATAAATAATTCCAAAAATTAGGCTTAAATGCATGTGCTAAGTTAATGCAGCCAAACGATTTATATCAATCAATCAGTATTTTAATTAAATTTGAGGGGAAAATTCAAGACAACACTAGCACTGTACACAAATTGAAAATCATTGTAATTGGGGCATTCAAGAATATCAATTCATTATACAGATGGAATGTCTTAGCAGCAATTTATCAAAATCTTTCAGACCTAATACCTTTCACTGAGCTTCATAAAATATTCTTCATTCATTTCACAATATTTGAAGTTGAATTAATCACAGTATCAAGCTTGTCCAAAAAGACACCAAGGCTAAATTATTTAGGGGAAAAATGAAGGACCGAAACCATTCAGTAATCTCTCAATCTAAATTTTTGTAGCATATTAGATTAAAATAACTCTGAATGATCCATTTGGGAACTGATTCATTAATAAATGCAGACTAATCAGTCAAAAGCGTAATGACTTCCTCTGAAGAGTCAAATTTTTTTTCCCGCATGCATCAAAATTCTTTTCCAGCAAGGCTATGAAGCAAACAAATAATACATGTTGTATCACTATGGTTAGATTTTGGTTTTTTAAATAAGAACAATATCCATTGAGCCAAACCTTCACCTCACGTAAACTGTTACCTGCTCTAATGACATTATGTCATGTAAGAAGCTTATGCCTCACTTTTTTGCCATCATCTCATAGTACAAAGCCATCTCAGCACCTTCGTTCAATTTGTAGTTGATGGTCCCCTTAAACAGCATCTGTAGAAATTAGCCTTTTTTTTTGGTACGCGATGATTTCTCAGTGACATCTTTTGCCTTACAGTAGTCTCTGATCCTGTTTTTTGTGCAGCATTTTTTCAGCTTCCACTGATATTTACTGCACTGAAATGAGCAATGGCTAAAAGCTGGTCACTGCTACAGCTCAAGGATGGTGCAGCTCATTTCAATAACGTAAATTCTTAAGCATTACTTCTCCCAATTCACATTCTTCAGTGATCTCCTGGTTAGTTCTTCATGCGCACAAGAGTTGATTTAAATAACTAAAAGTCACCAATAAATGATTTGTCTATTCTGTAAAACTTCAGTATGGCAAATAATGTCCTTTTTTTTTTTTTTTTTTCTGCAGCTAAATAAAACCAGAATTGCAAAGGTCTTTTAGTATAAAGCTAACAATAAAAGCCGTGTGGATGGGGCATTTGTGGGGTACAAAAGACCCAGGCTGGAATCTCTCCTCTGCCATTGCCTGACATTAAAAATCATTGTTCTTTTCACCAGACTAGAAAATAACTCCCTGCCTTTTCCAATCAGTGTTTATTTTATACAAGACAGAATGACTTCATCAGGCTCCAGTAGGAAAGCAATCCATGCTGGCATAACTGACAGGCTGCTAATATAACTCTGTACGAGAGGCGATGGACCAGTCTTGAGCTCAGTAGTGTGAGGTTACAACCTCTTCTATATTTGGTTTCACATTTCTATGAGTAAACCAGTGCAACTACCTGCAGTAACTGCAGAACTAATGATTTTTATGAATTCTGTGACTGTTATTCTATGGATTAGGAAAGTTATGGTTTCCCTTGTTTTTCCAGGCAATGGTCCTGATGGAGTGCTAGTCTTAGTGTACCGTTTGGCCGATCAGATTACCAAGAGTATCTCAGCCCTTTGGCTGTGAAAATTGTGAACATGAACCTATAACCCATGCCCTGACAAAGTCTGGTAAGTAAAAAGTTTTTACAAATTAGTTTGGAAGAGAAGTGTAGTCTTCTTTTATCATCATTCAGCATGTGTCAAAGAAATTGCTCAAGCTGCATAGAAATGAAGACAAACTTGGCACTTGTACCATAAGAATTGTGTCCCAATGGAATATGCTGTGGCAGAAACTCATGAGTCTTAGGTGGATGTGTGAGCATCTTTGCCTAAGTTGGGCAAGAAAAAACAAAATTAATAGTAATTTATACAATAAAAATTCTGTAGTTCACCCAAGGGTGAGCATTGGCTTACTGGAGGAAGGGATCCCCACTCCTGAATGAAAGCTGTCAAAAATACAGAGCAATGCCCAGTTCTGCAATTGCACAGTGATAGACAAACTTCTTAAGAGGACAAGATAGTACATTAAAAACTAAATGAGTAATTCATTTGCTTTGACAGCCGCAGTTAATTTTTAATTATTTAGGAAATACTGCATCATGTAGTAAATCCAGGTGTAATAATGCACCACTGCCACACCAAGCTATTGAGCTTTAATCTCAAAGAGATTTTTGAGTTGTGGTGGGTAAGTTTCTATGATAAGGTGTAGAAATCGATGTGCATCTTTTTTCTGTTGTCTAGTATTGTGCTGTTCACATCTCTGTGGAGGAATTATGCGCAATACCACAAACAGCCAATGTATCTTGAATAGGACTAACATTTGACTTTGCTGGTGATGATTATTTTCTGTTGAGCGTTCACACCTACCTGCCTGGGTAACAGATTGAAAGTACTGCTCAGTCCTTTTGCTTAAACAAATAGTTACTTTCAGCAATCCTAACTCATTTAGAAGAGAGAATCTCTCTTGTATTGTTTCGGGAGAGGACTTTTGGCTTTTACCTGGCACCTACCAGCTTCTGTCTTTTGAGAATGTGGTAGAAGAAACCTGAATGAGTCCTGCATCATCACAGGGAGGATGGCCAACTGGGAGTTAAAAAACACTTTAGCTGCCTAATTCCTTTCTTCTGCCTCTCAATGTCACTGAAAAAATAAACAAAGGGGGATGTATACGAACTAAGCCTCTAATCGCCAAGCAGAGAGCCTTCCCTTAGGATCACAACAGTATTTTCTGACTTTGCTTTCTCAGAGGTTCCCACCTCACTGCCTGAACTGCTATTTGTGTCCAGGTCACAGCCTGATCTATAGAAGAACCAGGTTTCTCTGGGTTTTCCCATAACATGTTACAGGCTGGAACAGTGCAGAGTTTGCTGCTAAAACAACTAAGGAACTTTGAAGGTGGGTTGGGGACCTCCAAAAGAAGCAGCTGAGGGCAGGACCCACTGTGGCATCTACAACCAACAGTGGCAAAACTGGACAGGAGGAGCATGGGCTGTACTGTGAAGATTTGGGAGCAATTTAAAGTGCAGAGAGAAAAATATTGGTAAGATTTTTAAGACTTAGTACATATGTGTGGGAGAGACAATGTTTAGGGCTGGTTTTAGAACTTTGCTGGTCACTCAGAACAGTTTATTACTTGCTTTAAAGGAAAACAACCTTTTTTTTCTGTAAGGAGGTGGAGGGAGATGCATGTGTTTAAAAGGTCATTATATGTAATCTTGGAAAATGGAGCATGTGTGGTTTGGGCCATTTAAACACATGTTCCAGAAGAGATAAATGCCTACAGTGGTTAAATTACTATCCAAGGCTAAGATATTAGAAAGGTAAGAGAAACTGTGGAACATCTGCTCTATCCCCCAGGCCAAGGTAGCATGACTGAGACCTTTTGGTGTGCAGTCCTGGCTAGAAAATCATAGTAGCAGCACTTGCAGCAGAAGTATACCATCCTTATCTTACCTGGGATACAGAGTTTTTCCAGAATGAGGGGTATTTTGGACTGTATTTTGGACTCTTGCAAAAGGGCTGTGCAGCATACATGTGATAATAGTTCCTGGGACCTTAAGGTAAAGTTTGCTCAATTTATTTATGCCTTCCAAGTCCATGTGAAAACAACTGGTAAGATAACTGGGAGCAGAAGGTCCAGGTGCCTCTCTACACATATTGTGTGGCTTTGACTCCAGCTATGTAGTGTTCAGCATTCTTCTTTGTGGAGTTGCTTCTGCTAATGCCTGGTTCATTAGCCCTACTTTTAAATGAGGGTAGAATATATTTTGGTGAGCGCTGCTGAATCACAATAGCCTACATGAAATTGTTTTCATTTCACAAGGTAATGAATAGTTTTACTCTTTCCTTCTACATACTTCAGTGCGTGAAGATTCATTCCAGCACACATCCACAGCTTGCCTGAGTTTTCTTAGTTGAAGAACACCCCATGCAAAAAGTCATTTAGGACTCTAACAGATGCATTGCTTTATTTAGGCAAAAGCAGTCTTGTTATCTGTCGCTTTGCAGCTGATGTGAAAGCTCTGAATGGAGCATTGGCATTATCTGTTTGACAATGATTTGATGCAATACTACACTGTGCTATAAATTAGTGTCAAGAAGCAAAATGCTAATGATAGGGGCCCCTTTATGCACTGGTGACTTAAATAGCATGTTTCTTTAAAATTCAACAGTGACTCACTCTCTTTTAAATAAAACCCCTCGGAGCTATTTAAATAATGCCATGTATCTCTAGTGCATATTTCCTTTGACTCTGAGTACTTCACTGTTTACTTGGATACCTATCCAAACAAGCATGTGAGCATTGTACTGGATAATACCTTGAAATATATTGCTTTGTCCAATAAGATTTTTTTAAATAAATGTTTGAATATTAAGTAAAATAGTCGGACTCTGTTTGCTCATGCTCTACAGTAAGCAGAATTGAAGCTGAAAGTGGTTTTCTCTTCTTTCTTGGAATTGATATCAGACACAGGTGAAGTCCTGAACAGCATTTTAAATTTACTCAGCACATTTCAGGTCTCTATTTTGGGTTGTTTTTTTTAATGCAACCAAACAGGCATTGGTTATAGAGAATTTCCCATGGTTGATGGAATAAATTTGCTCTTGGTTTCACATACCCTTCAGGCACACATTGACTGAGCACTGCTAAACTCACTGGCACCATCACGGTTTAACCAGCTGAGGATTCAGACACATGCATTTAGGAGTATTTTCTTTGTTGCACGTTTAAGTGTTGATGAACATTGCTGATAACATGAAAATTATTCCTCCAGTTTTCAAATAAAATGTTCTACTTCTTTATATCTAGGTAAATACGTCAATACACCAGCTTTGAGCTGCCTTTTTCATTCCTACACACACATATCGGGCACTCTCAGTGCTCTTCAGGATCAAAGAAATTTCCAAGACAGTGTTATTGAAAAAGAAGTCATTGTTGATGATGATCTATTACGTTCTGCTAATAACTCTCTACTGCATGTGTTATCTACACATTGAGGGAATAAAGAAATGGAAACAGAATCCTCAAAAAGAAGAAAATACACCTTGTATTTTAGGATATTTAATGGCAGAATACACTCCTTACTTTTCAGAACAAAACAAAGATTGTAGAGCAATATCTTTCAAAACTGGGAATTAACAGATGACAAACAAATCCTTCCCAAGCCCAAGATCTTCCCATCATCTATGACTTCATCTTGTTGAGCAAAAAAGTTGTGAGATGGCAAATGGCTCTGCAGGAAAAGGAATGGAAAATAATAGTGACTCAAAGAGGAAGAATGCCCTCCTATTAGAGGACATATTATGAAGAATGTCTCTCTTAGCTGGCCCAGAAGTGGTTATAAGGCTTCTAACCTGAACATCGCAGGTCATTCAGGCATACAGACAGAGGCTGTAGGAAAGGATATTTCAGGTAACCATCACTTAAATTGATAAAGAATTTATCATTTTAAAATAACATCCTACTCTGCACCTGGAAATGAACTGGAAGATCCCATCATTAACAGATCATAGGTATAAAATATCTTGTAATAGCCTGGCCATTTCTGTACCAATTCAAAGTCACTGAAAGAGAAGCATTAGTAATAATATGACAGAAACAAATAGTCACTTTGGCACAATCTGTCCTGTAGGTATTACTAATGAAATCCTCCCTCGAGTCTAAACTGTGGTCCACACACAAAAAAAGGAAGTATATGTCCTCGTTCCATGCCAACTCCAGTTGTGAGCAATGGCATATCTGGAAATACACATATTTACAATCCTACAATCCATGTGTGTTTCAGTGAGGAGGAAAATCTAGCTACTTGTCACTTTGAGGCTAGACATATGTAGCAGAGGAATGATAAAACTGTTTCTCTGCACTTTCATACAGGCAGAATCCTTTGTTTATGCCAGCAATTCAATAACCCAAATCACCCCCATAGCACCCCTATCAAAAGTGAAAAGGATCAAAAGACGAACATGAACCACTGGGCCGGGTGCACTTCTACATGCCCTATCTATACAGCAGGACAGTATTTCCATTCCAGAGCTCTCCTTTCTCTTCAGTGTTCACTTTAATTTTCATACACTGAACATACAAGTTGTCTTCATGATCACTGAATTCATATAATTCCTTCAGAAGAAACAAAGAAATATCTCGCAAGGGAGTATCTTTTCAAAGGCAGGAAGGGTAGCAAGAGGGGGGCCTGTGAGCACCTGAATTTGGTGGAGTTAGGAGGATGAATAGAGAAAAAGGTATCAAGAAAGGTAAAGAAGAGAAGATAGGTGAGGACAAAAAGAAAGAAAGCAGGAAGAGATAATACAAGAAAGGAAAATCAAGGGAATAGGAGAGAAAATTATAACAGAAGAATCATATGAAACAAATCCTCAGATGCCTGAGAGTGGCTGCTCACGATGCCATTTGTATTTATTACTCCACTTTGATTACGTAGCACTAGCACCAACCCTGTTGCCTTACTGCTGTGACTAGAGGCAAAATGCAGACACTATGCAATTCATTCAAGGGAAGGAGATCATACATGCGTTCTTTCAGGACAAGGCAATGAGTTCTGTTCTCGTTCTGTTGTTTTTCTCTCCTAAGATCTTGTTTCCCTCCCTACTTTAAGTGTTCAGTTGACACAGCCAGTACTTCCAGCCTTGTAATTGTTTGCCCACTGTTATGCCCCTTTTTTTTGCACAGTGTTTTGAATAAATCAAACCCAGAACTGTTACAGATGTGGGAGAGAGGACTCCACTCCCAGTGCAGAGGCAAAGGCAATTAATACATTTCCCTTTGTCCTTCCACTATGAGTAACTCTCAGAAAATCGTAATTGCTTCCCCACGCTCCCACATTAGCAAACTTTACCTCAGGGTTTCACCAGATGATCCCCTTCTTTTCCACAGGTTCACCAGGCTGCTTGAGCGGCTTGCAGCTGAAGATGACTTTCCATCCCCTACGTGCATGCGGACTACGGTCGATGTGGTGAATGCGCTGCGTACATTCCTTTCGGGCTTAGCAAGGATGATATAGACCTTGGGCACAAACATACAGCCAAGGGCCACCGTGGCACTCAGACTCACTGAGAAACACATGGTGATTATCTTGTAGTTGCTTCCAAAATATATTGGCACAAAAGCCAGCCAAATGATGCAGGTGGTATACATTGTAAAGGCAATATATTTTGCTTCATTGAAATTAGCTGGGACGTTTCTTGTCTTAAATGCATAAAAGGTGCAACTCAA
This sequence comes from Egretta garzetta, assembly GCF_000687185.1. Classification (NCBI taxonomy): domain Eukaryota; kingdom Metazoa; phylum Chordata; class Aves; order Pelecaniformes; family Ardeidae; genus Egretta; species Egretta garzetta. The sequence goes on from NW_009260139.1 coordinate 236,530, forward strand.
AATTAATAATCCATTATATCCAAGGGGAGTTACAACACCCAAGTTGGTGGTGTTACAAATCAGGTAGACCTCTCGGATGCTTGGGTAATCATGCATTATATCTGGTGGCTCCATTATAAAGAGGGCAACAATTATGCCTAATTGTATACATATCAAGATAAATGCAATAACCAGTTGGGCGCAGGCACTCATGAACCTAGGTTTCTTTGTACAAATTTTCTTCTTGCTGCCAGCCAGGATTCTTGCAATGCGGTTGGTTTTAGTCACTAGAGCAGAATAACTCATAGCTGGGGAGAGGCCAATGCCAATTCGTTGAAGATAACAGTAAATCTGTTGAGGTTTTGCGATGAGACAGAAAGTGCACAAGTAACCCAAGCAGATGCCAGCTAGAATGATGTAGCAAAGTTCTCGGCTGGATGATTTGACCACTGGAGTATCACGGTACATTATGAATATAGCCGTAACAAACAAGGTGGCCAGCAGACCCAGACATGCAAAAACAACAGCTGCAATTGGTTCAGGATCACCCCATCTGAGATACTGGACTGGGATGAGGTCACAACCTACAGGAAAAAAAAAAAAGAAGATAAACTGAGGTAAGTAGGACTTTAATGATGTAGTTACAGATTTTACTGATATTTCTCTTCTTCCTCAAGAAGATGCTGTTATAGTAAGTATAGGCTAAGATTATGTTAATATAATGGCATAATAAATACTTTTCAGTGACAGCTTATTTCAGTAATACAGTTTTGTCATGATTTAACCAAGCTGGCAACCCAACACCACCCAGCCGCTCGTTCACCCCCCCCCCACAGTGGGATGGGGAAGAGAATCAGAAGAGCGAAAGTAAGAAAACTCAGGGGTTGAGATAAGAACAGTTTAATAATTCAAATAAAATACAATAATAATAATATGATAATTAAAAAAAACGTAGTGAAAAGGAAAACAACAATAAAAAAGAGGAACAAACCCATGGCAAAACAAGTGATGCAACCTCGCACCACCCACTGGCCAATGATCCACCAGTCCCTGAGCAGCTATTGCTCTCCCCCAGTCAACTCCCCTCAGTTTATACACTGAGCATGACGCCATATGGTCTGGAACAGCCCTTGGGCCAGTTGGGGTCAGCTGTCCTGGCTGTGCCCCCTCCCAGCTTCTTGTGCCCCTGGCAGAGCAGGGGAAGCTGAAAAGTCCTTGCCTGGTGTAAGCCCTGCTCAGCAGCAACTGAACCATCAGTGAGTTATCAACATTCTTCTCGTACTGAATACAGCAGCACTGTGCCAGCTACTAGGAAGAAAATGAACTCTATCCCAGCTGAAACCAGGACAAGTTTATCTGGAGTGTAACATGATGACTGAAAAAATGGCCAAGCTGATTAAGATAAGTCACCTCTCTTCACAGTGGAATTTTCCTTTTACATTTTTTTAAATATAGTAATTTATGAACAAATTTCAGAATCAAGCTGCATTACCTCAATGTGAATTTCTTCAGAGTTGTCTGCATAAAGGGCCAGGTGTTAATCCTACTAATTATATTGTACACTATGAAAGATATTGGTACTTGTTTAATGATTATGAAGAGGTATCTTACAGATTCTAGCTGTCAAGAAAAAGAGAATGCTTCTTTCTCAGATATGTTACCTTTTTTTCTAACAAAAATTTTCTAGGATAAGAGTTGCAGATAATAGGTAATTTAGGATGGCATACCCTGCTCACTTCTTTCTGTCATTCATCTTTTTGAGACTTATAAGGAATTGAAACCTCACGTAACCTGTGAAATCAAACTGAATTCAATAAATTAGTGTCAGAGCTGAACTAGCAATGCAACCCATCTAAGGACATTTGTTTTTCAGTCTGCATATAGGTTTTAATAAGTCATTCTATGTATGCATGTAATAGGAAGTCAAAGAAGCTTTTCATTCCACAGGATGTAGATCAATGGACAGGAGTAAAAGCTGGCCAAAAACTTGTTGCTGGCATCCCTCCTCCATCCCTCCTTTCTTTTTGCACTATAAAGCCTGGATAGGGATAAGGGGGGAGGACCTCGATGCTCTGGAGTGCAACTTGCTGACAATAGTAGAGACACTGGCACTGCCAGCCAGGGGAGGACTGCTGGAAGGAGATGATGGGAGTGGAGGAAATGCAACTAAACCCTTTTATTTCTCCTGTACTTGCATTAATCTTGACTAACCATGAATGCAATATCTAAATAACCTCAGAATTTGGAATTGTTGTAATCAGTTTGCTGTCTTCTGGTTTGGTCAGGCAGAGGGGTGTCAGCCTGACTTGGGGTGGGTGGTGGCAAGGCACTTCATCCCGTGGGGATGGAGCGCCCGGTGCTCACATCTGTATTTTCAGCAGTGAGGGTAATTAGCACTATCTGATGGGCATCTGGATGCCAAGCAATCCCAACTAATTAGGGAAACTGGGACCTCAATGACTTGATGAACTGGAGTATATGTAAGTATCGGGACTATAATTTGGGAATTTCTACATGCAAGATCTACTCTTTGCCTTTTGCTTTATTTTAATTGGAGTTTTTCCAAATCCGCCACTGACATTCTTAGCAGTAAAAATAATTTCATGAAATGGCATGGGTACATATTACACTTAGCTCCTCTCTTCTCCAGGTATTTCTGTGTTCTATATTCCTACACAGTATTAACAAAAATGTAATACCTACAATAAGGTGGTATACTTGATAGATTGTGTGGCAAAAGTACAAGGTAAATAGTTCTGTATTCTTGTAGAAAAATCAGAAGGATTAGGGTCAGCAAGTCTTTGATATTAACGCGGTTAAAGGATACAAATTTGCGGTCGCTCCAGTGTATGAATACATACAAATATCTTAAGGATGGAAGTCAAGAGGATGGAGCCAGACTCTCTGCAGTGGTGCCCAGCGACAGGACAACGGGCAATGGGTACAAACTGATACATAAGAGGTTTCAGTTGAATGTGAGGAAAAACTTTTTTACTCTGAGGGTGACAGAGCACTGGGACAGGCTGCCCAGGGGGGTTGTGGAGTCTCCTTCTCTGGAGATATTCAAAGCCGGCCTGGATGAAGTCCTATGTAACCTGCTCTAGGAGAACCTGCTTTAGCAGGGGGGTTGGACTAGATGATCTCCCGAGGTCCCTTCCAACCCTTGCCATTCTGTGATTCTGTGTAAAAGAATTGTACTCTTGGTTACTAAATGCAGATTAATTTGCCATCCATATTTTAACTCCTTTGGTGTGCAAAGATTTGTGTTACAATAATAAAATTCTTACCATGTCTCAGTCTAACAAAGACATTCAGATTTTTATGGAACACCTTCATAGCATTAGTTGACATACGTATTTGATCTTGTTCGTTTTAAAGGGTTTACTTACTTGTTGTGAGGGACACACTGTATTTCATGCTGACTTCATCAAGATTAATGTAGCACAGGAATCACATCATTAAAATCAACATTTTATACCAGTGAGAGTGGTGGAAGAAGGGTGAAAACCAGAAAGCATACTTCAGTGTGGGCAGATAACCCCATGTGGGTTCTTCTCCAAGAAGTGTAAGTGACCTCTAAACCTATTTCTGATTTTACCAAAATTTAATCAATGTTTTGGGGAAGCAAATTGGTTACCAGCTTCTACTACTATGTATTCTTGGACAGAAAATTTGAAGAGAAAAAGTCTTTATCTGACAGCTGGCCTTTACAGGCAGACAATGATATAGGGGCTAAATTTTGCTCAGTTTTTAATGTTGCAACAGAGGTGAAACATAACCAAGCATTTCTCATTAGTTTCAGACTATTTCATGCCTTCCTTGCTTTATTACTCTTTTTACATTCTCTTAATAAAATACCTGAGAAAAGAGTTGAAAACTTGTCCCATTTTTTCCCTTATAACTGGGTATGCTTTACAAGGAGAATGCTAAACTGTGCAAGGATTTATTCCTCAATTAAGATTTAAGGACTGGATAGTCTTCATAAAGCAATGATTGGTGAGGTTTTCGTATAATAGCTTTGCAGCTAATGGTTTCTGACAATGGCACTTTGCAGAAAGGGACAACTAGATCAAGTAAAAGAAATATGAGGAAACAGCACTGTGAGTGTTCGGGTTAGGTTGATGGCCAGCATTATACCAAGGCAAAAGCTGAAAAATGGTAACACAAGAAGAAGTCACTCCTATACCCTGAATAGGTGCATGCTCAATGGTCATTTGGACAAGATCCTGCCCCACAGACCACCTCTTACACTTCATCATCATCTCCAAGCACCTGGAAAGTCTTCTCTCCTAGCTGGCTCAGAAACTCCAGGTGGAAAAGAGCCAGCAGCCCTGTCTTGTGGTCTCTGCTGTGTACTGAGGCAATCTTTGGCTTGCGGAAAGGCTGTTAGGAGCCAGTCCAATTTGGAGCAGGTGTAGAGTTGTTCTACTCTGTGCTCAAGAGTGCATTGCTTCTGGGACTGGAGCCCCAGTAAAATTGACATAAAACTGCCTCTATGTTCTTCTGGCCAGAAATGTAGCCAGTGGGAGCAAGGTACTAGACATACATGTGAAGAGCAAGATGAGCAGATTTAAAAAATCAGACTCCCATTTGACATGCTA